>NW_005842513.1:1011983-1015826 GCF_000455745.1 Alligator sinensis | reverse complement strand
CAGGAATGTTTTTTAAAGGTCTGTTTGAACCAGAGTGTGGCTTGTGGTTTTCTTGCTTTAAGTTGTTGCTTTGGGCTATGGACAGACATTCAAAAAACCTGAATTGATTCAATCTTCTCAAGTTAGTCTAACCTGGCTAGGCGAAATCAGTTTTATGTAACCAGACAATCATCCCAGAAATGCAGTCACATGCCTGCAGTAGCTCAGGCTAGAAGCCGGGGGGGGGGGGGGGGGGGACACTAGAGCAGCCCTCCCATCCCTTGCAAAGAGCAGAGCTGAGGGGGGCACGGCCAGGCTCTGGCAGGACACTGTGATTAGGGAGGGTCTCCCACTTCCTGAAAAGCCCAGCAGGGAATGTTTATCACCCCATTAAGAAAAAAGAGGGACATTACCAGCTATCTGTTGTTTCTGCCATTCTTCTGTGTGCCACAGTTCAGAGGTAGTCAGCATGTGGGCTGCTGCTTAATGCTGAGAGGTGTCTGTGAGGGACAGAAAATGCCTGCTTGTTGCGGGGGGGGAGGTGCAGAGGCTGCCAAGATGCAGCCAGGGAGCAGAGCAGAGGGGAGGGACCAGCACTGCTGCAGAGCAGAGAGCCCACCCAACCCAGAGAGCATACTGGGATGCTGGGGGAGACTGACTTAATTAAAACCAGCAAAGGGGCTGGGACAGACATTGCATAAACCAGTTTGAGCAAAATCAGTTAAGTCTGACACTATTGAACCAGGTTTATCTCAAACCAGTTTCAGCCATTCTCAAACTGCTTTATATGCACTGAACAACTGTTTTGTTACATGTTTTAAACAGTTTCTGATCACTTAAACCAGTTTATGTATAACGTCTGTCCCTAGCCTTGTAGGCTGAGTTGACCAAGCAACATAATGATAATTTTGGAGGGAGGGAGTGTTTTTTCCCCAAGGCATATTCCAATGTGCATGCGTAAGTCTTGCTTTTTAGAATTAAATACTAGATCCTGCATCAGTCAAAACATAACCTTGATTTTTATCTACTAGTACTGTCAGTAATGCTTTTTAGTAAAATGTTTTTCATGAACATCCATACCACACTTTTGTATTCTGCAGTCGATTTATGTAAACTCCAACTGCTACATATGTTTATAGTTATCAGTATTACAGAAAGAAACAGTAGATAGCATAATATTAGCAGCTATAAAGAGGCTAGCTAATCATAACAAATTTATGTTTATTTGATTAATTAAAAACCTCTATTTGTGAATATCTATGAATAGGCTTTTTGAAGTCCATTTTTAGAAAGTTGTGTATTATTTAAATTATCTGAATAGTTCATACAAACTAGGGCGATGTGAAACTTCACTGGCTGTCTCATTTTGATGCTGTTTTGACTCGTTTCAAGCTCAAAATGTTGAGCCCCAGCTCAAGTCTGGGATCGTGCCTGGTATGCAAAAGCCAATAAAGATACCAGGGGTGAAAGTATAAAGATTTATTGCTAGCAATACAAGGTGCAAGCGGAATAATTTCACGTAACAAGCACACAGATTCTTAATTCTGAGCATCTTTTATACAGGAGTATTGGACCTTCATAAGCATTCTTGTTTGCTAATTGGTTATAAGGGAGTGACGCAAGGAGTTCTTTACTGAGCATGTCTCTATACCTGTGTTTTAGCTATGTATCTCATTTCCATACATGTATGTTTCATTAGCATACTTTCTCCCCACCTAGGGGTGTGAATCTTAATATTTAAATCAGCTCTTTGCCCTAGTCCACTAATTCTGTTTTTGTTTTCAAGCCTCCTTTATCTAAGACTGTCTTCTCCTTATCATTGCAGTTGGGCATTAGTTACAGAACAGAGACTTTTGCTTGGGCTATGTGTAGTGGTTTCTAGGTCAAACCTGACATTTTCCCCCTCTGGAGCATTTTTAATTATTTTTATTATAATTGCTCCACTCAATTTGTTTCAACACAAACCTAGTATTCTCAGCTTTCTTCGTTTGTAAAATCATTTGATTCACCTTAGGTCTGAAGATAGATAAGACGACAGGTGAACATTCTATACATAGGATATTTGATTGGTCTTGTTACAAAGGATTCTTCTACCTTGGTTCAATTTGAAGCAATTATTAGTACAATTAACTATTAGGAAACATTCAGAAGCATTAGCTGTTGCCTGAACCCGTACGGAAAACATGTCTCTATTCTTCTCTTTTACAATAGTCCCCCACTTATATATATTCTGATATGTACTTTTCTTCTCTACATTCTTCAGCATAGTATAATTTTGTAAAATTTTTAAAGGGGTTGGTACTGCGATTAAGCATGAGGTAAAAACCAGGTGAGCATTGATCCCTCCCGCTAAGCAGAAGTCCGTTCTATTTAAAATTTCCCGGGCCAGATAAATCCAGACATTTTCCTGAGGGTCAAATTTTTGTTGTAAAAGGGTTTCCCCTCCTATAAGTAGGAGTGGACAGATCAGGGTGCCCCACAATAAAACCTTGAACAATTTCATAATAAGGCTTATAAAACTTAATCAAAGATTGTCAAATTATTCAAAGTTCCTTTCTTTTGAATAGGAATTTCAAGTCTCTTATTGGCTCCACCTTCCACTGTTCTCTGTCTCCGGTCCCGGAGTCTGCAGGGATTCCTTCTTGTTCTGGTCCAGCCACCGGCTTTAGGCGACTGGAATGTATCCAAGTCTTGATTCCTTCGAGCTTTGCGGCCGTCGGGGTCGTTAGAAGTACCCTATATGGGCCTTTCCATCTGGCTCGAAGTGGTTCCTCGTTCCAATCTTTCACAAGGACGTAACTCCCAGGTAATAATCGATTTCCCAGGGCAGGATACTGGTCCTGTGTCTGCAGCACGTCCCGTACCTGCTGATGGATGGAAGACAAAACAGAAACCAAGGACCATACATATTCTCTAATCATTCCCTCTCCTAAAACATGTAACTGTTGTTCAGTACCCATGGGCAGACTCAGAGGGTAAGGCTTACCATACATTATTTCAAACGGGCTTAATCCCAATTTAGAATGTGGTGCGACCCTTACTCGTAACAGGGCCAAGGGTAGGGCCTCTGGCCATTTGAGTCGAGCTTCTTGGCAAATCTTTGCAAGGTGTCTTTTTAAGGTCTGATTCATACGTTCCACCTTTCCACTGGACTGAGGTCTCCAAGGGGTGTGTAAATGCCAGCTGATTCCCAGGAACTCAGAAACCTTCTGAGTAATTTGTGCAATGAAATGTGGGCCATTGTCTGACCCTATTCCTTTTGGAAGTCCGAAGCGAGGTATGATTTCTCGTAGGAGTGTCTTGACTACCTCCCGGGCTTGGGCAGTCCGACATGGGAAGCACTCAACCCAATTAGAGAAAGTGTCCACAAAGACAAGGAGATATTTTATCTCTTGTTGCCGGGGCAACTCAGTAAAATCCACCTGCTATTCTTCTCCTGGCCCATTGCCTATTCTCTGATGTCCTGAAGTTTTTCTTCTCCCTCCTTATGGGTTATTTCTCTGGCAGACCTCACATGTCTCTGATACCTCCTTGGCAGCCTCTCTTAATCCCACTCTAGTTACATAGTAACTGATCCATCTTACCAGGGCCCTGGGTCCGTAGTGGGTACCATGATGAGTGCTCTTTACTACCACATGAACCCAGGCAGCTGGGATGATAATGCGGCCATCCCTTGCTACCAGCCACCCGTGCTCCCCCTTCTTTGCTTGAAACTCTTTTATCAATTGTTTGTCTCTCAGATTTGGCCTTGAAGAATAAACAGCTTCCAATGTTTGCAGGCAGTCATGTACAAGATCTGGTGTGTCAGCCATAGATGGCAGCAGTGTTGCTGGATTTACAGTGCGAAAAATGGCCAATTTTTTT
>NW_005842513.1:989653-1011196 GCF_000455745.1 Alligator sinensis | reverse complement strand
AGCCATTCGTCCTGGGGTTAACCAGTTCCCTCCAAGCAGCTTGCTTCAGTGGTGGCTGTTAAAAGCAAGTCGTCCACGTATTGCAAGAAAGCACAGGACGGTGGCAGTTTTAGCCTACGTAGATCCTTGCTTAATGCAGTGCCGAATAGGGTTGGGCTGTTTTTAAACCCTTGGGGTAAGACAGTCCAGCAAAACTGAGTCTTGATGCTAGTATCTGGGTCTTCCCATTCAAATGCAAATATTTCCTGAGATCCCCTCTCTACTGGTATACAGAAAAAAGCATCTTTTAAATCAATAACCGTAAACCAGTTATGATTTGGATTCAAGGCAGATAACAGAGTGTACGGGTTAGGAACCACAGGGTATATACTCACAACCACTTTATTTACAGCTCTCAAGTCTTGGACGAAACGATATTCATCACTCTTAGGCTTCTTCACAGGCAAGATGGGTGTGTTAAAAGCTGATGTGCATTCACGGAGAAGGCCATACTCCAGGAACCGTTCAACTAACGGCTTCAGTCCTTTCCTGGCTTCCATCCGCATTGGATATTGTTTCACACATGGAGGCTGGGCCCCTGGCAAAAGTTGAATCTTTACAGGGTCAGCATTTTAGCCTTTCCGGGTCGATGACCTGCCCATACCCATGGCACAACAGCATCGAGCAGGGTTTGAGGGATATCCGGTGTACTTTCCTCTCGGAGAAGGCCGAGAAGGCAAGCCTGCAAATGCCACCCCTTTTCAGAAGGCACTGTTAAAAACATTTGCCCATCCTGGAATGACAACATAGCATGCAGTTTACAGAGGAGGTCTCTTCCTAAAAGGGGAACAGGGCAGTCTGGCATGTACAAAAATTGATGGGTGACTTCAGTCTGCCCAAGATTACAGGTCATTGGCTGTAAAAAAGGGTCGTGTTACTGCCTTCCCTGTAACCCCTACCACCGGCACAGCCTTTTTACTTAAAGGTTTCAGTTTTTGAGTTAAGACAGAATGGGCAGCACCTGTATCAACGAGAAAATTTACCAATTCATCTTTGTCCCCTAGTTGCATTTTAACCAGAGGCTCATCAGGGGACACTGGGATCTGGGTTATCTTTCCCTCCCGGGCCTCCGGTGTCCTTCAATCTGAATCCCTTCCAAAAGCAAACAGTCCACTGCTCTCCTCTTTTTTCTTTTCACCTTCCCCAACTTTCCGACGGGGGCATTCCCGCCTCCAATGTCCTTTTTGTTTGCAATAGGCACACTGATCTTTCTCTAATGGATCCCGTCTCTGAGGCTGTCTCCGGGATCCCTCATTTCTAGGTTTTCTTGTGATTGCAGCTGCCAGTAGGGCTGCCTGCATTTTTATCTTTCTCTCCTCTTTTTTTGTCCTGTTGCTTTTCCTGAACACTTTCTCGGTTAGTAAATACTTGGTAAGCAATATCTACTAGTTGGGAAATAGGCATACCTGTTGCTCCGTCTGTCTTCTGCAATTTCTTTCTAATGTCCGGTGCACTCTGACCTATAAAAATCATATTTACCATGCGAGCGTTTGATGTATCCTCCGGGTTCTCACGAGTGTATTGTCTGAAAGTAGTGTAAATTCTTTCCAAGAAAGCACTCGGGGTCTCATTTGTCTCCTGTCGGACCTCATACACCTTACTGAGATTCTGGGGTTTTTTCACAGCATCTCTCAATCCTTGGAGGATATATTCTCGATAGGCATGGATAGAGGTCATATCTTGGTCTGGTTTCCAATCTGGCTCCTGGGTGGGGACATGATTGTCCCTATTTCCTTGCAAGTTCCCTGCAGTAATCTCCTTTTCCACGTACTCATGGGCTTTGCCCACTACCATTCTCCTCTCCTCTGGTGTCAACAGGATATCTAAAAGAGACTGAACATCTGCCCAGGTTGGGTTATGGGTTTTGAAAATCATTTTAAACAGGTTATGTACCTTTTCAGTACCTTCTCTCAAGCTGGGGGTATTGTTCCGCCAATTATACAAATCTGATGTAGTGAAAGGAATGTGCACAAAGGTTCGACGGTAGGTTGGCTCCCCATCATCTTCTAGAGGCCCAGGTACCACTTGTTCTCTTAGGGGAAATACCCCATTTCCCTTCCCACGGCCAGGATCAGATTCCCTGTGATGTTTTCCCTTAACCCCGGAGTCTGCTCTTAACTGTACTCTCCACCCACCTCCCGGGGTTATATCAGGAGAAGTCGGGGAATCTGGAGATTGCCAAACACCTGACAGCCAGGGCTGGTGCTGTTCCAGATTCCTAGGTTGGGGAGTATTTTCAATCTCCGCCTTGGGGGGGAAGAAGCAGGAAGAGCAGATGCCAGCAAGGAATCCGATGTATCAGGAGGAGGAGGAGGAAGAGGAAGAGAATATGGTAAAGGCAGCAGAGGGGGAAGAGCCTCCGGCTCCGGACAGTCCCGGACAGGATTTATTAGCTACCAAAGTCATCTCACAGACCCCAACTCCCTCCCCCAGTCCACATTCCTCCAAAACCTTTCTATTTCTACTAAGAGACATAAACGCTTGCGCATACATCAATTCCTCCCATTTACCATTCTGCCGGCAGAACAAAATCAATTGTAAGATAGTATTATAATTAACACTTCCCTCCGGAGGCCAATGTTCTTGATCATCTAGCTGATAGCGTGGCCACGCAGTTTCACAGAAGAATTTAGCTTTCTTCCTAGTCATAGGATCTCCACCAAACTCTGCCCAATGTCCCAATGCACAAGAGAGGGGGGTACATTTCCTAACCTTACTGTTAATAGTACCCATCTCAGGGCTGCCTTCCCGGTCCTGACCGTCCGACTTACCTGGGATCCAGGGATCTGTTCTTAGTCCTCGTCCTCACAGGGGAAAAATCACTGGTCTTGGACTCGGGCCAGACAGAATACTTACAGAGATAATCCCAGGCAGGCGTGCTGACGGTAGGCCTTATGCCCTTTCTACCCTCTCACCCAGGTGCCTGTTACTGATACTTTCACTCTATGGCTTTGCACCGTTAGGCTACTGCCGCCTCAGCAATCCAGCTCCCCCTGAAACCAAAGTCTCACCGGGAAAAGAGATCCCGGGGCGCGCCTGACATTTGATAAGGAAGAGCTGTGTCTGGTTGTCAGCTAGTCCGGGCAAAGTTATCTAAGGCAGTCCCATCTGGGTCGCCAAAAACTGTTGAGCCCCAGCTCAAGTCTGGGATCGTGCCTGGTATGCAAAAGCCAATAAAGATACCAGGGGTGAGAGTATAAAGAAGATTTATTGCTAGCAATACAAGGTGCAAGCGGAATAATTTCACGTAACAAGCACACAGATTCTTAATTATGAGCATCTTTTATACAGGAGTATTGGACCTTCATAAGCATTCTTGTTTGCTAATTGGTTATAAGGGAGTGACGCAAGGAGTTCTTTACTGAGCATGTCTCTATACCTGTGTTTTAGCTATGTATCTCATTTCCATACATGTATGTTTCATTAGCATACTTTCTCCCCACCTAGGGGTGTGAATCTTAATATTTAAATCAGCTCTTTGCCCTAGTCCACTAATTCTGTTTTTGTTTTCAAGCCTCCTTTATCTAAGACTGTCTTCTCCTTATCATTGCAGTTGGGCATTAGTTACAGAACAGAGACTTTTGCTTGGGCTATGTGTAGTGGTTTCTAGGTCAAACCTGACAAAAACAGTGAAATTGAAATGAAACAAAGGGCTTTGAAACAGCCTCAAAACAAAATGAAGTCAGTCGAAACATTTTGAAATGTTTTGAATTTTGAAGCAGCCAGCCAGATCATGGGAGGCAGGGGAGAGCCAGGGTTGTGCTCTGAGTGGCTCCGCAGCCCCATGTGGTTTAGCCCGGCGGAGAGCTCAGGCGTGGCTTTCCCTGCCAGCAGGCTGTGCTCCGTGGGGCTGGTGGAGCCACTCAGAGCCCAGTGCCAGCTCTGCCCCCCCCCTGCCACTGGGATGCACTCTGATTGGCTCTGCCAGCCCCATGGAGCTCAGCCTGGTGGCAGAAGGTGGGCAGAGCCGGTGCTGCGCTCCGCCTCCTGCCACCGGGCTGAGTTCCACGGGGCTGCAAGCCACTGGGAACTCAGCCCAGCATGGGGGAAGTGAGTCCTGCTGCCAGGCTCAGTTCCCAGCGCTGGGGAACTGAGCCCAGCTCGGGGAAACAGCTCCCACCACTGGGCTCAGTTCCCCAGCAGTGGGAGGTGCTTCCCCCAGCCCAGCGACAGAAGCCACTTCCACCAGCTGCACTCAGTTTCCCAGTGCTGGGTCCCAGGTGGCAGGAGCAGCCTCCTGTGATCTGGCAGGCAGATGAAGGGCCATCTGCACCCCTGGGAGGGCTATAGGGGCTCTGCTGGACTCCTCCCGGGGGTGCGGGCCCCCAATCTGCCTGCCGGACAACCTGCTCCCCAGCTCCTGCTTGGCAGCAGCTTGAGGTGCAGTTTCCTAGAAACCTCTGCACCTATCTCCTTGAAGCTTGGCAGGCTTCATGCCCTCCCTAGGGGCTAGCATCCGTGCAAGTTTTATCAGAATTGGGGAAGAAATAACAAAGTTATAGGCTGTTTTGTGCTTCCCCATTATAGCCTATGGGCAAAATGTCGAAACAGTGAAACCGTTTCAACGGAACAGAATAGTGCTTTCAAAACAAAACAAAACTCGAAACGAAACGCTGTTCCATTGAAACAGAAGTCGAAGTAGAACACTGCTCTTTCACACAGCCCTAATACAAACACATTTCAATGTATGTCTTACTTGGTAGTTGTTTAGTTTCACTATTATTTTAAATATTTGCAATTCTTAAGAGTAAGTAATACTATAGCTTTCTCACCTAAATCGCACAACTATTTTCCTACATCTTGACTGTATGTTTGAAATGTTATAATCATTGGGCCACTCCATAAGCACTCACATTCACTATATATATATATATACAGCGCATGTGCGTGCTTATGGAATGATGTCATGGTTCCAATTTAGGGTTTTCTTTTTGGTAGCATACACAATTACAACATGTTCCAGCCTTCTTAATCTGTTAGTCCTTCACAATCAATATGGATATAAAAGGTCAGGCAGTCAAGGTTTTTGACTACCAATTCTTTTCTCTCTGTTTTCTATTTTATTTTGTCCTTAATTGTTGACACCAGCAGCTTAAGAAGTAAATTGATCCATTTCATGCTGTCGTACAAAGAACTTGCTCACATAAGAGATTCTTTTTTTAATTGCTTTGTCTACTCTGGGGCCTCCCTCTTTTTCTTAAACCCTTTCTTGTCAGACTAGTTGACTATATTTTTTTTCATTCATCAGATCTCTCTTAACATTCCCAAAGTAACGTGTCTTAATGTCGGCACTCACCTCAGATAGTCTGTTAGCCCACATTGTGGAGAGGGAGTTCTTAGTACCAGGTAGGGCAGTGATATATGGAGACATAGATATAATTATGGAGTATTTCATACATTCAAAAATTTAAGTATGTTTTCCTTTCCCTAGTAAATGTTGAAGCTTATTTTCTTTTTAAAGTGTAGATGCATAGATATCACTTTAGGAATATTATTCACCCATGTGCAGAAAGGCAGCACAAGTCCTATGACACTATAAAATCCAAAATACATATTTTTGAAGTCTGCACAAAAGTGAAATTCACCCTAAAAATAACACATTGACGTTTAAAAAAACCAACAAAAAACCCTACAAATCTGCAGAAACACTGTAACACAGTTCAACCTTGACTTAAAGTTATCAAATATAAGGGTGACAAAGTAGTTGAGTTGCCATTAATATTGAGTCAGTCCTCTTTGCCAACAAAGATTTTGGTTGGTGTTACAGGCAGTCCTCGACTTACAGTGTTTCGAGTTACAATGTTTCACACTTACAACATGTATAAATTGACACCCTGTTTCAACTTTATGACATCAGTTTCAACTTTACAATGCTTGATCTGACACCATGCCAGCGAATAAGTTCACTGCATCGCCCATCTCCTGTCTGTCCAAACTTCCTTGAACACTTTAAGAAAGCATACAAGACTCCAGAAAAACCTGCATCCAAGACTCCTGAGAAGATGCCAGCTAAGAACCCTTCAAAAAGTCCTACCAGGACCCTTTCAAAAAGTCCAGCCAAGTCACCTCAAAGAAGTCCTTCTAAATCAATATGATTGCTATTTACAATATAAATACGTTAATGTAGCTATATTACTCATCTATACTTGACTGAGTACAAAATTCTGGGTGCTTTTTGGTGAAAATAGGGTATCAGGCCCTGATTCAGGAACAAATCGCCCATTGAAAACATTGTTTCCTATAGGAAAATCGGTTCAGAGTTGCAACGTTTTGACTTAAGACGTAGTTCTCAGGAACCAATTGTGTCATAAATCTGACGACTGTCTGTACTTATTTACCAGGTATCTGGACTGAGAGAACAGTTCCCCAAAATAAAGGCTGTTAAATGTATATGACTTATATTGATGGATGGACCAAACTCAAAAAAGAACCCTTACAGTAGATTTCCCCAGGGAGCCAAGTTGGGTTGTATTTATTTTTGTTACATGGTTTGGAAAACTTAGAGTATTTGATTATGAAAGTGCCTGATCTCCAGGTGATATTTAAACATCACAATGTTTAAAAAAAACCAGAAACATCCTCTTTTCTCTCTCTTTTTTTTTAGCTAAACTGGAATAAATGCTTCATAGAGATTTCACAGTTCATTAACATAAATACCTCTGTGGGGATAATGAAGGCTTGGCTACATACTAAAGACAAAGATTGCTTCTGTAGATCCTATGATATTTCTTCTGAGTGGATTGGCTTATTGCAAGGTTAATATATACTTAAGTGCTTCCAAGTCTTGGTAAATGTTCTAAACAAAAATTGAATTTAATTTGATATGTAAATGATTGTAGCACAATTGTAACACCCAATGATCAGAATATATTGAGGTTTGCCAGCTTTATCACTGGGACTTCTAACTGTCAGGCTTGTTATGCAGTTATCTAATCAATACCCTTAACTCTTGTTGTAATACATTGCATAAAAGCTAATGTTTTTTATGTCAGTACTCAGGTAAAAATAGCTTTCATCAAATTAGGATAGAAGCTAATTTGTCACTATGAAATCAGTGACAAAACTCTTATTGATTTTATTGTGAGCAAAATATGCCTTTATTTGAAGACCATTGTTTGCTGACTCTTGGCAGCCTAGATGTGGAGGTTTAATATACAGACTATAATCTCCTCCACAAATAGATTGAAACAAATCTGCACATTTTTGTCATGTTTATGACTAGCAATGAAAGAAAAGTTGGGCCACTTATTTTCATTCCAGTTAGTGTGTCTTGCTGGCTGGATTCAGGCCTGCAGGCATGTGTGGCTTGTGGTGCCACAAACCTCTTTGCAGTGCCACAAACTGCATGAATTGCATGTTAATTGGTGCATGGCACTCCTATTTTGCAGCACTTAGGCAAATTTGCTACCAGGGCCTCAGTGTCAGGGCTGCCTGCCCACTAACCCTGTGCTGAGGCATCTTGTGCCCCAGCCAGCCCTCCCTCTTCCCCATCCCCACAGCACATAGAGACAGGGGAGCAGGCAGCCCTGGTCTGGCTGCTCCCCTGTCTTGAGGCAGACTGCACCCCAGCCAGCTGCTCCATAGTTCATTGCATAGTCTCTGACCAGTCCCCCAAAGAGTCATCTCCCAAACAGATAAACTTTTTACTCTTAAAGCTAAGAATTCCTTTGTGTCAGAGGAGAACAGTTGTTAAAGGTCTCTATTCTGGAGCTTAAATGGTCTTGTATCCATGACCCAGACCATAGATACTTTGAAGATAAAGACTAACACCTAGACCTTTATTTGACACCAAGTAGTTAAAGGGTATTAAGAATATAGTATTTTAAAAGGATGCTGTGGAGATGCAGTGTACCCTTATGGATAGTTTATGATTCTTATGCTAAAGCTGTAATGCCCAGATATATTGCCTAAGCTTGTCCTTTGAAACCCAACACACTTGAATGGGGTGCACTTCACTGCTGGGCAGCAGGCCAGCACAAAGTCTATGTGATTGAAAAAAATTGGTGAGATGTTTCAGATGACAAATGACTTTTGTGGAAACAAGACTTTCTAAAAATCATGTCAATTTTCACTATTTCTTTTCAACAAAAAAGGAATTACCTGAAGTCAAATGGGGCATTTTGTTTCACTTTATTTATTTTCATTTCATTCAACATTTCATTTTTTTACTTTCCTGGCCATCTGGCTTATATTCTCCTATGTGGAGATACCTAATCTCCCACTCCTCTGCTTTACCACCCACGAATGATGGGGTGCAAATCAAGTCAGAAGAGAAGAAAAGGTTGCATTCAACATTTATGATACAAACAATAGAGGTATAAGATCAATGTTGTAGTCATGATGGTCCAGAAATTGAGGGGCAAGGATTTTGTAGGGTGATATCTTTTATTTGAACAACTGTATAGTTGGGATAGTTAGGCAAGCTTTCAAATGTGAAAGCTCTTCATGTCTGACTAGAACAAGCCAAGCACAGTCATTTAAGCCAGTTTGTAACAATCTCCAAAGGAGCGACAGCCAGATGGGGCTGAGAATACAACATTCTCTTCACTCTATGCCACAGGCAGCTGGAGCAAGTGAAAGATGGGCCCTAGTGCTGGCGTAGGTAGATCTCAAGGTGCAAGATTAGTCCAGCAAGCTGATTTCACTTGTGGGAATTGTCAGGGAATTTTCTGCTTTAATATTAAGCCCATCGGAAGTAGTAAAAAGATAAATCATTAATATTAATATTGTTAAATAGGAAAATAACGTATTTCCTATGTCCAGAGCCAATGTTAATGTCAGTTCATATGGATAATATTCTAGGAGTATTAAGAGAACTTCCAAAAAGTCAAAGTTAAAATTACTCAGGGATAATGTAAGACTAGATAATGCTAAGTGTAGCACTCCTGATTGTGTGATTTTTATTCCTCTCAGTTTAAATCACAGGCCTTTTTACCTTAAAACTATAAAGAAGAAAAAGGTCTGTTAAGGTTCTAGCAGCATTGATTGGATGAAATGTATGAATATAGCATAGTCTTTTCTGCACAAATGCAGTCATGACAAGGTTGCAAGCTGAATGATATTTACGCTTGTGGGACTTGGAGAGCAGTATAGAAACTTTATTAGGGGAAGAAATGATGTGTCACGTCCATAATACTGGATCAGTACTTTCTGTCCATCTACAGAAGTAATCGCCTTTTGCAAACATTTATTGGTTAGAATACGAGCAATAAGGTCTTTATACTGGCATTTATATGCACAGTACAATAGTTCTGTAAAAAAAAAAAAAATATTTGGATATGTAGTATATATATGAATAACAACCCTGAAGAGACCTGTCAGTGGTTTGACAAGGATATGTAGCACTGTTAATTGTTTTCTTCAGTCAAAAAAAGTTCTAAGGAGATCTCACAAGATCATCTAGCCCAGCCCCCTGTTCAAGACAGGATCATTCTTGACTAAATCATCCCAGCCAAATGTCTATCTAACATGCTCTTGAAAACTTGCAAGGAGGGAGATTCCATAGTTACTCTAGGTAGCCTGTTCCAATACTCAACAGTGTTAAGTCTCTTAACAGTTTCAAAATGGGGCTAAGGAAAAGGTATAAATAAGTATTTGGTATATATATTTTTTGGTATACTCCTATTAAAATGAGGGGTAAACCCTGTTAATAAATACAAGTACCTTTTTTCATTTTGACATTCTTCAGCCAGTCATTGTCTTTTTCTAGCTTGTTTTATTTTGTCCCCCCAATCCTTCCCACCACCCCAAGCCCCATGGCATGCATGGCCAAAGGGGCCTTCTGAATGCTACTTGCTATTTTCAATCCTTACTGGATACATAAATCAACAATTCAGCCAGTGTCATGTTAAACTGAATGAGCGCATCCACACATGCAGGCACGTGTGCTTGCAGCAGCTCAAATAGGAGTAGCACAAATTTGTGCCAGGGATTTTTGCCTTGGTGAACATGCCCAGACATGCACTTTGTGGGGCAAGCTGTACCACTTGGGGCAAAATGACCCTTCCCAGCTGCTCCTGGATCTGCAGCCAGGGGGAGCTAGAGCCCGGGGCCAGCACATGTGCTGGCTCCAGCAGTATAAAAACCTGTCCTCAGGAGCTTCTGGGGAGAAGTTGGCTACACCCCTTCCTGCTCCATGCTGCTGCTCCCTGCCCCCACATCCCCACTGCACTACACTCCAGCACCACAACCCAGCTTTTGCACTCCCATTCTGGCCTGCTGCCCAGCCCTCCACCAAGCCGTGGCTAGGGGAGAACCTGGGGAAGGGGCTGCACTGCCTGTGGGCCCTTCCCCCAACACCACAGCTGGCACCTCACCTGCCCCAGCTGCCTGGGCAGGCCACCCCCCACCTTCACCTTCACCTGAAACATACCTTGGGTGGCTGCCCTGGATGGCTGCTACTTCTGCTGCTGCTCCTTCAGGAGAGGGGGGGGGAGAGAGGGAGGGATTCCCTGCTGCACTGCCTTGCACCACACCTGCACTGGATTACTATTCTAATTGATTGTTTGCTCCTGCACTCCCTCACAGCTGCCTCACCACTTCTGATCCTATGCCTTGTTTCCTTCCTGCTGCCCTGCTGCTAAGTGCCTGGCTGGAGACCTGAGGGGCTCCTGGATTGAGCTTCTACAAACAGAGCCCCTCCACTACTCCAGCCATCTTTTATTCCTGCCTCAGCAGCCTCCCCTGTGTGTTTTGCCCTTGTGTGGTAAATCCTGTGTTCCACTCCCCCTGCCCTGGTGTTTTGTTGTGTAGCTGAGTAAGCTAGCGAGCGTCCCCTTCCTCCCACCCCTGCTGTCTGCACAGCCCCAGCCTGCCCCAATTGGATTCACTGGCTCTTTTGTATTCTTGGGTGGTTGGGTTTTGTTTTTTTTGTTTTTTCCTCTCCCTTATTCCCTTATTAAGCAATGGCGGGGCAGGAGCCTTCTTGGGGGGACAGACACCCGACAGAACTTCCTGCAACCCCCATTATGGGGGCAGATTCCAGCCAGGCCCCTGAGGGGGTGCATGCCCCCACAGCCTCCACCCTGGGGACAGAGTCCAACTGAGCCCCTCTGGGGGGTAGACAAGCCTGTTCCCCACACTGTGGGGGCAAATAGGACTCTAAGAGGGGGGCAGGGGGTCTCCCCCAACCAGACCCCCCCCAGAGAGGCTGCCAAGGACCCCTCCCATTTTCAGGAACCAGGGCAAGGGCAATGGGAAGGGCTAGTCTTCAGCCTTTCCACAGCTGGGAGTGGGAAGGGCAAGGGCCCCACCCACTAGCACCTGAGCGGACCAGGTGCGTTACAACAGCCAGCATGCCCACTCAGCCTGTCCCTGGCCTTTGCCCTGGCACCACCAAGGTGGCCCCCATTGAGGGAGCTGCAGCTATGCCCAGGTGGCTGCAGAGCAACCCTCCACCACTGGCCCTTCCAGCTCAGGAAGAGGGGCCCCCTTTCTGTCACTCATCTGCAGGCATGGGTGAAGTGGCAAACACCCAAGCAAAAGAATTACCTGAGCAGTTCTCATCTCCATCCCACTCTATATTCCTAACTGGACCCTACTCCCCCAGCTCCAAACCCTGGGGAGGGTTATCTCCCTGGTCGTGGCCCTTCTGCTGGGGTACCAAGACACCAGCTTCCACCACGTGCATTCTTTCTGCTGCCAGGTCATGATCCAGCTGGAAGCAGGAGCATGGCTGGAGGCTGAGGGGTGCCTCATGATTCCCTTTCAGGGGCCCTGGTGAGGGTGTTTTATATAATGGGGGACCTGCCATGCTTCTGGTGCCATACCCCGTGGCACTTGGATTATGAGTGCCCCATGGGCCAGGCAGGGAAAACATCAGCAGTTCTCACTGGTAAGAAAGGTGCCCCTGCCACTGGGCCCCCATCTGTCTCATCTCATCCCTCTTGGCTGGGGGGGGGGGGGGGCTGGCACCTCAGGCACTACACCCAGCCCCCACCCATGAGCTCAGGGGACTCCACCCCCTTAACCAAGTTTGGCGGGTTCCCAGAGAGGGAGGCAGCAGCCAAGGGGAGATGGTAAACAGGGCCCCCCAACCCCACTTTCTCCTGCCAGAGCTTGTCTACCCGAGGGCCACCCCATGGCTGAGCAGGTGAAGATCCCTCTGAATACAAACCCAAGTGGAAGGCCAAGATGCAACTAGAACCCTCTGAAGTTGAGGACCCCCCGCTGTCCCAGGACCTCTATGTGAGGGGAAAGTGACCCAGCTTCCAGGAGCCTCCACAGCTGCACTCAATGCCCCACCTCTGGGAAACGTTAAAAGGATAATCCTGGTGGAGGGGGCTTCAGGACTGCTGGGCGGTCCTGAGCAGGAGCCCATGCAAGCCAGGGCATGCCCCCCACGACCATGGGCACTGAGGTTGAGTCCTCGGCCAACCCAATGCTAGGTCCGGTAGTGGAACCCTCCCCCTCTGACCTGGGGAGATGGGGGCCCTAGGGCTCACCGACCCCACCCCGGTGCCTCATGGCCTCAGAATAGGGGGTCGAGGTGGGGTCCCCTGACCAACAGGCTGATCTTGACAGGGACCCTGCACAGAGCCCCTGGGGTTCCAGCTCTGCTCTGCCATCTTGTGAGGTAGTCTCACCCCCACCCTTAAACCCCACCCCTGTCCCAAGGGGCTGCAGAGCTCTCCCAATCCCAGCCTGAGTCATGGGCCGTAGTAGACTGGGGGGTTCAGATGGTGTCCAAGGAGCCCTCTGAGCCCTGGGACCAGGAGGAGGATGACAACTGGTGGCCTTCATGGAGCCTGCAGACCTCTTGGTCCTGGCAGTCCCCAGGGGCAAGCTACTTGAATTCCTTGATCATGAGTACACCTGGTGGTCCACCAGCAAGGTGCAGCTCACCTTGGATTGCTGGGGAGATTTTGACAGCATCCTTGACACTGCAAGGGTGCTGTCAGGGGAAGGCAAGGGGCCCAAGCACTGTAATGCCTGGATCTATAGGCAGGACTGCAATTTTGTAGATGCTCTCTATGCCTATGGGAGGGGACTGGTGAACCCCACGCTGGGTGTTGAACTGTGCAAGGCCTCTGCCGAACCATCTAATTCCCCCCCGCTCCCAACAGCCATGAGGTGGTTTAAGATTGTGACCCTCAACATCCGTGGCTGCAGGAAGGATATCCAGAGATGCTGGGTGCTCTCCTTCCTTCAGGAGAGGGGTACCCCATAGTATTCCTGCAGGAGACCCTGACAACTCCAGCCAATGAGACTAGCTGGTGGCTAGAGTGGGGAGACAGGGTCTTTTTTAGTAACCTTTCAGCCATCTCTTGTGGGGTGGTCACTCTGTTCTCCTCAGGCCTGCAGCTGGAGGTTCTCCAGGACATTGAGGTGGTGCTGGGCCACCTGCTGCACCTCCAGGTCCAAGTCAGCTGGTCCTGAACCTTCTGAATGTGTATGCCCCTCCAAAGGTCCCAGAGTTGGCAGAATTATTCTGCCAGGTGGTCACTTACATAGGCACCCTCAACACTCATGGGTGCCTGGTCCTTAGTGGGGAATTTAGCATCACCCTGGATGCATGAGACTTGTCTGCTTTTCCACCATCCATCGCCGCCACCTCTACATGCTCATGCACCACACTATCCACCATACTGCCTTCATGTTCCACCCAGACACCAAGTAGTGGAACCTGCTCAGCAAGGGCATAGCTGGGGTGCCCCAGTGATTGAGCCTATACTCCACCCTCATCCCACTAGCCACTGGAGACTTCAGCTGGTGACTCCCCCATGGATCCAACACCATGAGCATATATGTGGTGAGATTTACCAACACCCCGGTCTCCCGTCCCTTCTGTGGGCGGAGGGAGACCCTGGCGCACATGATGCTCAAGTGTGCCAGAATGCAGCCCCTCCACCTCCACCTCTGGAACCTTCTCCTGAGGTTCTGGATGAACTTTACCCCCTACCTTTTTATTTTTGGACACCCCACCAAGTCCTGGGACCTCCTGGTTAACTTCTTCCTAGCCCTGGCCAAGTAGGCCCTATATGTGACGAGGAAGGAGGCTCTGGACAGGAAGGTGCCCAGGACTGTGGGGCTGCATTCCTCTCACTGGTCTGCACACATTTCTGGGTGGAGCACCACTAGGTGGCATCCACCAGCTCCTTAGATGTCTTTGAGGACTGGTGGTTGTGCCCCAGAGGGCTCTGCTTGGTGACCCCCTCAGGAGTACTCATTTTCATGCTTTGACCCTTTAACCCTCATGTCACTCCTGTTCTGTTTTTTGCCTTTGTTGTGACCAGAATTTTGTTGTGTCATTCATCTATTAGTCCCTGTACAGTAGGGGCTACTAGTTAGCCAGGTGGGCTTTGGGGCCCACAGTAATTGAATGAAACATAGACAGGAGCTTCTGGGGCCCAGCCAATTGGTATCTGGAACCATTAGCCCCTTGTGCCAGCTGAACTGCTGAAGCAGCCCTAACCTGGAGTGGCCCCTGCACTCTCTACCCACTGCAGGAGTCTGGCAGTGGGGCTGCTGCCTCGCTTTGACCTGCTGCCACCTGCGACAGCATCTTCCCCCTTGGATCTGGAGCCCTGTGGCTGCATGTTGTGTCTCTGCAATGCCATCTGGGCAGCTATCACCCAGAAGATGTGCCCTTGTGGTGGCCCACTTTGAACTGTCAAAGCATGTCCTTAGCCACAAATGGCCAGGAGGTCAGCCACCTTGTCAGCCCTCCAACTGGGCCCCCGGTGCTGGCCCTGGACAGGCTCCTCTTCCCAAGTCTCACCACTTGTCTCAACAGCAGAGATCCTGGTGTTCCCCATTTTTAAATTGCAAATTCTATGATAAGAAACCCAAATTCTCTTATTAAAATAGCCAAAATAGTCTTCTTTTGCTATTAAAATGAAATACCACTATATAGAGAGAGAAAGATCAGTTGGTCAATGTTTTATTGATATATTTACAAGTTTAAAGCAATTTGGAAGTGCCTACCAGTGCCTTTATCATCATAATAAAATGGATTCTAAATATCTTGGCATTTACTTTTGCTTCTTTTGTCATAGAAAAATCAGAGCTGCCCCAACCCCTTTCCATGGGTAACTGGTGCTTCCTGAGTCCGGGGTGACACTTGCCCCCCAGTGGCCAGTCAGTGACTGTGGGGGAGAGGAGTCCCCCCACAGCTGATCCTGCTGACCCATGGCACTTCTGGGCACACCACTGGCACTTCCAGGTGAGCGTGATGGACTGCGGGGATTGCCTCTCCCACTCCCCAGCCAGCAGTCTCAGTGGGGGCACCAGCGCTCTCACCTGCCCACCCTGCCTGGGAACGCTGGCTCTCAGGGGGTGCATGTGCATCCCCATGCACCCCCTGCATGTTGCCACTGCCCCCTTCACTCACCAGGATGTGTGGCACTGATATGCCAGTGCCCTGCCTCTGCCCTTGCCCCTCACAATCAACCCACAGCCCCACCACTCCCCTCTCCAGTTCCTCACTTCTGATCCACAGCCCCTGCCTGCTCCTGCTAGCTCCCTCCCAGCCACAGCTCTGTCCCAGCACGAGGACATGAGTCCAGCTGTAGTTGTACCACCCACTGCTTTGTAGCTTCAAGCAGTGCCAGCCCTTGCTGTTCTGCTCCCTGCCCCACACTGTCCCTGGGAAGCCCTCAACTTGGGATCAGGGGCTGAGCTGGGCCCTTTCCTCCCAGGCCAGCCTCCCCCTACACAGGCTACTGTAGGGGGGCTCTAAGCCTGACTCTAGAGGCCTTTCCTACCCGCAATACTCCCCCACCACCAGCCCCCATCTCTCTCATACACAACTGCTGCCACCTTCACCCCTCCCCACAGCTCATCACACCCCCTCCCAAGTGATTCCTGGGGTCAGGAACCACCCCAGGCTTGGACTGCATGTCCCAGCACTGGTGTGGGCATAGGGTAGGGCTGCAGTGTGGCAGTTGCCCCTGCAGCCACAGCTCCTGCCAGCAGGTCCCATCCAATCCCATATAGATGGCTGGGCATGCAGGATGTGAGATTTGGGGGGGAGGGGTGTAGGGAGGTTGGGGGCTTTGTTGGTGGGTGTAGGGCTTGTGGGGGTGATATTTGGGGTTTGTGGCTGGGTATGTGGGTGAGGGATTTGTAGGGGTGGTTTGGGGATGGATTGTGGGGGACTTTGTGTGTGTAGGGGGCTGCTCAGGAGGAGTGGGTCCTGTGCCCCCTCTGAAAGAGGCAGCCCCCCTATATAGCTCAATGACAGCTCCCCCCACAGGGCACACAGACCCCCCCCAGCATGGCCCACAGCCCCTATGCAGCAGCAGCAGCCATTGGGGCACTGAGGGGGTCCTCCTGGCACAGCCCTACCCTGTGGCACGGAGTAGTATGGGGCAGTGCAGTGTGGCCTGGGCCACCTGGCACTGCCTGTGCCACATTTGCACAGGCCCAGTGCTGGGTCATGCACCTTCAGGCAGAACCAGGCCACTTGGGCTGTCACCTGGGGCCCAGCACCACTTGCAGGAACTGTGTTGTGCCAGCCCGGGTCCTGAGTCCATGGAACCAGCCTGGCCAAACAGTGTGTGGGACCCTTGGAGGCAGGACTTGGGCCAGCATGACATGAGGTCCCTGAGAGTGGCACCAGGCCCTGGGTGACAGCCCAAGTGGCCCGGTGCTGCCCAAAGATGCATGACCTCACGCAACGTGGCACAAGCAGCACCAGGTGCCAGGCAACCTGGGCCATGACACGCCACCCCACACTGTGTTCTCTGGCAGCCCCCCAACACAGTCCCCTACACCCACACAGCCCCTGCTCCAGTGCCCCCCACCATCCCCAGTCCCTACTTACTTGGGGATGGAGTGCGGGTCCAGGTCACTGCAGCCTGCACTGCTTCTTGCTCCACCTGGGGAGGGAGTGTGCTGCAGCACTGGGGCAAGGGGAAGCCATAGAGATGCTCTGGCCAGCTGTCAGAGCATCTCTTTGGAGGATCCCAGCCTCTAGTTGCCTCAGAACATGGTTCTGGGCCATGCCCTGCCCCGTTTTTTTTTTCTGCAGGATTTTTTTTTTTTGATACCTCTATTTCCAGGTATCAAATTTTGAGCCCATACTGCAAATATGCAGTGCAGGGAGCTAGTTTGAGATGCTGCAAGAGGCATGTCTAGGCTCATCTGGATGCACCCAATGTGAGTGTAAAGAGCCAGTAGAGGTTCTTCATAATTTTGGCAGTAGCAGTGGGAGCAACCACTGTGCCTAGAGAAATCTGGTGTGCTTACACACAGTTCACTTCTACTCTTAACTGCTTCATTGATTGGAAAACTACTCAATAACACTGCTGAGTACAACAGGACTGGGATTTCAGAAATCCCAGAATGTAAGACACGCTGTGTCTGGATGTGTCAAAACCATACTTTTGGGAACAGCATTTAAATGCAAAAATGAGACACAAAAACATATAATTCAATCACTGCCTTTGCATTGTTTTTTCCCCCCACCTAGCACAAATTTACTCTATCTCTGTCAGGATTTTGATTTATAAATTTTTTTAAATTTCTTTACGGGAAAAAAATTAAGAGATCTGCTGCTTGTTGACAAAAAGTCTACTGAATTCAAAAGATTTTTGCATTCCTTGATAAATATTTTAATGCATGTTCAATATGATACCATTTCAACTTCAGCCTAAGTAATTTTCTGTGGAAATGAACCTTAATGTACTCTTTGGGTTTTTCTTTGAAAAATATTTGTTGATGGCTTCCTTGAAGTTAGCTGCCTAAATATTTAGCTCTTATGTTATGGAATGGTATTTGATTTATGACAGTATCTCCACAAATCCTTTCTTCCCACCATTCTTTGTTTAAATTGAAGCTGTCCAGCTGGTACTCTGTAGGCTGTATGAAGCCTTGAAGGATTAGCATGTTGCTTGTGGGCTCCTGCCTGGCCACCACTCCCCCTGCCCCCTGTAGCTCCAGCTCTGGCAGCCAGGACTGCACAAGCTGCACACACGGCCAAGGAACCCACATTGCAGTGGGGTGGTGTGTGTAGGTGGGAGAGAAAGAAATGGGGTCTGCACATGTGGTAGTTGGAGAGCTGGGATGCCTGTCCTGCCCATACAGCATGTATGGCTGGGCTGCCTGCACTCTGTAAGGGCAGGGGAGTTGGTCAAGGGTGCCAACCCAAGAGTTGTGGGTTTGTTGTGTTTTGGGGGGTTTTTTTACTGACAATGTACCAACTTTTTACTGATGATCAAACTTTTTTTTACTGATGCATGTTTTTACCAACATGTTTTACATCATGTAAATATCATCTTTCTGCCAGGTCTTGGATGGCAGTAACAAGATTTGAGTTCAAATTTAGGGGTTTAATCACCAGGGATCCTGGTTTTCCCTGATAAAAAAATCTCAAATTCTCTGCTAAAAAATTACAAATTCTCTAATAAAAATCCCCCAAACCTTCAAATAAAAATTAAAGGCCCCCACAGACACCCCTCCCACTCCACTGGTGCCCCTCACTCCCCACCCACTGCCCCCGGCCTTGCTTGTGCCTCTCACTCCCTTCCCCCATAACCCCAACAGTCCTGCTGGTGCCACTCCCCCAGACCTGCCGGAGGGGGCCCCCAGCTGCAACAGCAACCAACCTGGGTCTGCAGTCCCCTGCAACCCCTCCCTGCTGCTGTGGGCTCAGGTGGTGAGGGGAGGCTCCCCATCACCATGCGCACTCATGGGGGGCAGAGGGGACCCATGCCCCCCAGATCTGTACATGGAGAAGCTACTCACCACTGCAAGCTCCGTGCTTCCCTGGCGACACACCTCCTGCGTATGCTGCTACTTTGAGAGGTGCAGGTCTGCGCTGCTGCTCTCAATACAGTCCTGCGTGTAGGTAGCGTGTTGTGCGTGAAGCTTCTCTGCCTGGCTCCACTGCTCCGTGCCACACCAGGTCATGTCTGCCAGGCTCCAAAGGCCCCAGGGAAGGGAAGCAGGGCAGAGCTTGCAGCAGAAAGTAGCTTCTCTGATTGGGCCTGCTGTTCCTTGCCTCCCTGCTTACCTCCCCCGGGGCCTCTGCAGTCCAGCAGGTGCAACCCAGCATGGCATGGAGCAAAGGAGCCACACAGAGTAGCTGCTCACTGCTGCAAGCTCCAAGCTGCCCTGGCAATGTGCCTCCTGTGTGCAGGGCTGCAGTGAGAGCAGCAGCATGGGGTTGCGCCCCTCAAAGCAGCTGCACATGCATTGCTAGGGCAGTATGGAGCTTGCAGTGGTGAGGAGATCCCCACGTGGTCCCGCTGCTCCCTGCCAGGCTGCAGAGGCCCCAGGGGAGTGAAGCTGGGTGGGAGCATGAGCCCACATCCTGTGCCTTCCCCGTGTACAAATCTGGGGGGTGTGGGTCCCCCCTGCCCTCCAGGAGTGCACACAGCTATGAGGGGTCAGCCCTCCCCCCTCCCAGATGAGCCCCCTGCAGCCCTGTCCTGCTCCCCTCTGGGGCCCTGCAGCCATGCATTGTGGCCCTGGGCCCCCAGGCCCAAGCACCACCTGCCCAGCGGTGCAACAGCCTTAACCCTGCCCAGCTCCCTCCCTCCCTCCCTCCCTACAGGGGCCTCAATCCCCCTCTCCCCAGCACTTACCTGGTGGAGCTGCTCTCTGGACTGCCTGGGGCCATGTGCATGTACATGCATGTGGTTCCCTGTCTCTCCACCTTCCTCCCACCCCCTCCCAGCTCCCTGCAGGCTAGAACTCTGCCAGCCTGCATGGAGCTCATTACAAAATTGCAAAATCCACATGTTTCTCTGGTAAAATGAGAAATCCACATCTCATAAAATGAGAAATCCTGGTAAAAGGTAAAATCTGTGGTTTGCTCCATTTTTCCATGGGAAATGGAAAACCCAGATTCCTGTCCTCACCAACCATAACTCAAACACCAGGTGACATGGCTGTGCTCTATTGGTCCATCAATGCTTTCCATCCAGCCTCTTTCCAGTTACAATACTTCAATCAAGTTCACAATAGCTTAGTTATTTTATGGAAAGCTCCATTTTTATAGACTTTATGGATAGGCATTTTTAGCCTCTTTTTATAGACCTTCCATTGGCAGCTCCAGGCAAAATGGTGTCCTGGGTGAGCTTGTATTTTGGCACCCCCTCCCCCCTGAAGTCAGTGGTGCTGCTGCTGCAGGCAGAGACAGGTGGGCAGAGATGTGGGACATAGTTGGTAAGGAGGCAGAGTGGCATGGTGCACCAGGCAGCTGGACAGGTCGGCACTGCTGCTGCTGTGCAGGAGCAAGGCAGGCAAACTGGAGCAAGCACCAACCTGCCTGCACATGCCCAGCCTGGCTCCTCCTAAGCAGTAGCTGGAGGTGGTGGGGCAGGCTGGGCTGAGGACTGCTCTCCTTGCTATAGTGGGGATTGGCTGTGGTGGGGCAGGTGGAGAGCACTGCTGTTCACACGTGTGTGTGGCATGCATATGTGTGGCACCCCCTTGACCATGGCACCTGGGGTGGTTGCCCACATCACACATCTATTAGGCCAGTCCTAGGCAACCCTGTCTGTGGCCCATGCAGTGTGTGGCCCCCAGATGTCCAGAAGTTGGACAGCCCTGGTTGAACTGTTGAAATTAAACTTAAGAGTCATTCAGAGTTATGCCCTTTGCCACTAATGGACCAATTTAATATTTTATATGAAAGCTTTTGCCAAGTGTTCAACAGAATGATCTAAATGAGACAATGGGCAGGACATTAAGAAGAGACATTTGGAACCTGCAAGCCATGGGGCGGCCAGCAGTACAGCACAGGTAAGCAATAAGCAGGTAAGAAATAAGGGGCCCCTTGGGATTCAGAGCTGGGGGGGCAGCAAAGGCACCAGTCACAGGGCTCAAGTGCCTATATACAAATGCTAGGAGCATGGGGAACAAGCAGGATGAACTAGTGCTCCTGCTTGCAGAAAACACCTATGACTTAGTAGGGCTAACAGAAACCTGGTGGGATTCATCCCACGACTGGGAGGTACATATTGAGGGTTATAGGCTGTACAGAAAGGACAGGGTGGGGAAGAAAGGGGGAGGGGTTGCGCTCTATGTCAATGAGCAATATACATCGACCCTCATCAAGATGGACTCGAAGGATGAGGAAGTAGAAGGATTGTGGGTTAGGTTACATGGGGGGCAAGGAGAAAGGGATTTGGTGGTAGGGGTCTACAGACCCCCACACCAAGGGGAAGAACTAGATTTGGGGCTCCTGAGGCAGCTCACGGAGACCATAAAAGCTAAAGAGGCGGTAGTCATGGGGGACCTAAACTACCCAGACATCTGCTGGAAGATGCAGACAGCA
Source organism: Alligator sinensis (assembly GCF_000455745.1). NCBI lineage: Eukaryota > Metazoa > Chordata > Crocodylia > Alligatoridae > Alligator > Alligator sinensis. The sequence continues at coordinate 989,931 of NW_005842513.1, read as the reverse complement.
AAGTCCCACCGTTCACGCAGGTTTCTAACCTGTGTACAGGACCTCCACCTGACACAGGAGGTACACGGTCCCACTAGGGGGAATGCCTTACTGGATCTAGTATTGGCAATGGGGGATGACATGGTAGGGGACCTACAGATCAGTAGCCATCTGGGGGACAGTGATCACCTAATAATAGAATTCACCATAAGACGTCGAGTGGGTAAGGTAACTAGTAGGGTGAAAGTGCTAGACTTTAGGAAAGCTGATTTCAATGAACTCAGGTGATTAGTCAAGGA
>NW_005842513.1:981280-988324 GCF_000455745.1 Alligator sinensis | reverse complement strand
TAGATGTTAGGGTCGGAAGGGACCTCAATAGATCATCAAGTCCGACCCCCAATCATCGAGTCCATCCCCCAATATTTTGTTTAAGAGAACGTTTCTTTGTATTCCACTGATGCTGGAAATTCCAAGATATTTTTTTTTCATCGTTTAGGACAGGGATGTTAAACATATGGCCCATGCATCATATATGACCCCAGAACATTTTTATCTGGTCCACCAGGCCACTGTGGGGCACAGGCTGCCACAGAATACAAGGCCATTTGGTCCCACTGGACTTGCCACTACCACCTTTAAGTTCATCACGGGGGCACAGAAGGGAATTGGTGAGGTTTTATTCACCAAGGCGCCCCCGGGGGTTACAAGAAATAATGGCCACAAGCTAGCAGAGAGCAGATTTAGACTGGACATTAGGAAGAACTTCTTCACGGTTAGAGTGGCCAAAGTCTGGAATGGGCTCCCAAGGGAGGTGGTGCTCTCCCCTACCCTGGGGGTCTTCAAGAGGAGGTTAGATGGGCATCTGGCTGGGGTCATCTGAACCCAGAACTCTTTCCTGTCTATGCAGGGGGTTGGACTCGATGATCTATTGAGGTCCCTTCTGACCCTAACATCTATGAATTAATGACTACCATGTAGCATCCAGGCATACTGAAAACATATGCATATGAGTCTTCATTGTTGAATCTGTCTAAGCTTAGGTGTTTAATTTTTTCATAAAGCAAGTACGTTCTTGGTAAGAGCAGGATGTAAGCTGTATCTATTTACAAATCAATACTAATTTCCTCTTTTTAGATTATATTCAACAAAATGAAGAAAGAAAAAAGTGTTGTCAGTTTAAAAGTACACAGTACCTTACTCATATAAATCAGGTGTGGAACTATCTGGAAAAGTTAAAAGGTACAAACCAAGCATTCTGGATGATATGCATTCCTACAAAAATCAAAGGATTTGTAAAATAAGTGTCATGATTCAGAACTATGCTGTGAAAGTTAAATGTATTAAAGTAAATGTTAATTTATATAAATATATAAATGTATTAAATGGAATGTACATAACTAATTATTTTGTAATTAAAGGAAGATAGAAAAGTGGGTCCTAGCAATTACTACTTGGTAAGCCTAGCTTTTAATTTTAGTAAAATAATTACACCAATATTGAAAAAAAAGTACTGTTCCATTTCTGCTACACAGCAACAAAATGATGAGAAATATGAAATATGAGTTTAGAAAGATTAGCTGTTATTACTTTGTTTGTTAATAATGGTCCATAAAACATTCATGCTTGAGTAATGGTCAAATTTTGAACCCAAAATTTAGATCCAAATTTTGAAAATAACTCTTAAGTAGCCCCACTGAAAGCAGAGCAAAAAAATTTATTGGCACAGGGAAAATTGATCTGTGCCATACAAAACATCTGGATTAATAGACTGCAAGACAGGCAGTATTTTATCTACTGATCTAGGTTTCTTTATGGCCTCCACTTAGACTCTCTTACGGTACTAGGTGTGGCCCAAAACCTCAGCAAGGTATAGAATGCACTTAGTTCAGTATGTCTCTGGTAATAGTAGCATTACTGACACACAGAACAGGCAGGCAAAACTACTATTGCCACATTAAAGGCAGTTGAGACTTCACTGCAGATCATCTCCAGTGAATAAGAGAGACACTTGTTTCTGTGTACCATGATGTATACTTACCATTTGCATTGCTCTCATCCTGGTATTTATCCCAGCTCTGAGCAGTTCTGCATGATTTGGTGAGTCCTGTCTGCGATCTCTCCTATGTATTCATGGGAGGGGAGCTGTTAGCAGTGTCTAGAAAATACTTTGAAATTTAGGATTACTGGATCAAAATAGCAGTTCTCATACTTATTAAGAGCAACAGGTAGAAATGATTCACTTTATGCAGGAATAGGTTGAATTATTTGTGAGAACCTACAAAAAATAGCCCATTTTAATTATGCACCTTTGCTTTCAGTAACACTAAATTGTCCTCAAAAGTGTTTTTTTGGGTTTGGGGTTTTTTTTTAGGAAATAGGTGATGTATTGTTACATTCACTGCAGCTGCATTTCTATTTCATTGCCATGGCAGTAACTATGGTAACATTTGAAATGATGGTCACATAAACCAGATGCTACATAATTACATTTCCATATGAACTGAAATAAAGATTTGTGCCAAGCCCTTTCACTATGCACTTGTTACACACCCAAGGAGTCTCTTGTATAGGCTCTTGTAATGTTATTACTAGAAAAAATTCCAAAGAGAGAAAACCAATAGGTAGATTAGTTTATTAATCTCCTTATTTATTCATGTAGTCCAAGAGACAGGGCCATAGGACTTGCAGGTTCTTATGAAATCTCACTAGATTCTAAAATGTTAAAATACTGTGTGAGCTGGTCCAAACCAAACACACTTAAGACCTGTATGCCTCCATCATGAGTTTTTTTTGTTCCACTCTTTCAGCCATCATGGGCACATACAGCTTTGGCAGTACATTAAGCATTAATGGTGGAAAGTAAGTGGTGCATTGTTACCTTGATTATTAATGAGAATATTAATAGAATGATATATGAGCCCTTTCCCATATAACTTTAGAACTCTACTAAAGAGAGTGGGAAATCATTGGAATGCCACATGGATTGGAAGTTCTGTTAGTAGATCCCATTAGTGCATGTGAGGCTTTACAATAAAGCTCAACTTTCCTTTTTCTTTTTTTTTAGCCCAGTTTCATGGTAAATAAATACAGCTGGATATGCCATAAATAATGTATTCAAATAGCAATGTGAAATTATACTCTCCAAAATAAAGTTAACTTTAATCTTTTTTCTCATACCATTTTTATGACCTGAATGGAAGCATGATGCCTCATTTCCTCTTACTGTTCTGTTTAATTCTGGCAATGAAACATCAGAATGAATAACGCAGTTAATATACATTAGTATACATTAATATATATCTTATTTCAAAGAAGGTAATCTCTATACATTTCTAGAGATTATGTTTTCCACCATCTAGTATTCTATATTCACAGAAGCATTTTCAAAAATTAGGTTACAGCAGCCACATCCACACAAGATGTTGACTGCACAGTTGTTTAGTACTTTCATACCCAAGTACTAAATGACTGCACATCCCTGCATGGCTTCTTGGTGATGCTGACTGCAGTAGCTGCAAAGCTGTGCAGTAGTAATGAACTAGTGCACAGTAAGTATCTTGTGTAGATGCAGCCATGTATGCTTAAAAATGGGGCGTGGGGGTCGGGGAATGGAGTTAAATCACACTATCACGCTGAGTTTCTATATTGTAGTGGAAGAACTTGTATATATCTGCCTCCTGAAGGAATGACAGCTTTGGCTCTAAATTAAAATGTCTTTTAATTGAATTTATAAATCAACATAGATTGGAAAACTAAATTCAGAATTGAGCTGATCAGGTGCAACTCAGAGAATAACAATCTGAACAGAGGCATGTTTGGATGCTGATATTTTAGGCGGAAAGTTTGTGCCTATTGCTTTACCTCTAGGATATTTTAATTGCTCAAGGCCCTTTGCTACACTTTTCATGAGATCTTAAGGAGCCAGTTAAAGAAACTTATGCTTTAGGACATGGAAATGATCATTCTTGTCTCAGTTAACCAGGATAAGTTCAAGGACAGCTGCTTCCCCCACAACATAGAAGAGACATTGGTAGGAAAAGAGTTGTTTGCCAACTTCCCCAACATCTTGGAAAATCAGATTAAAGTGTTTGCCCTGCTTCCAGCCTAGAGTAGTAAAAACCAGAAAACCCAACCCAAGCAGGAACACCTGCTTGGAGAAATAGGGTTGTTTGCTTATGAAGATTTATATATGTGAGAGGTTTTCCTGTTAGTCTGCAAGCAGCTTTGTGAGAATGAAAAGGCACCTGGGAGAAGTTTTCTCAACATCACCGTCTGCTTTTATAGCATAGGATTTTTCTCAAATGTATAAACTAGTTTAATCATTTTCAAATAAGTGGTTTGACATGCAAGCACTTTCTCTAAAACCACTTATGTGACTTACACACAAAAGGAGCATATTTATAGTATTTTTTTTTGGTGCTGCTTTTCTATGGAGGTGACAAATTACTACCTTTATATCAATGAAGTTGCAGAGAGAGTTTCAGTAAGAATACATTTGTCATTTAAATGTAATTTAGGAGCATTAGGGTACAAATACCCCAGGCTTCTGTCTAGCTTCAAAATTATCCCAAAAGCATTTTAGCTTCTCCATGAGGGCTTTTTCTTTGGATTAAAAAAAATCTCAGCATATGTATATTTTAGATACCAAGTTTTCATTTTCCTCCCCACAGGCATTGATACTGAGACGTTTTTCAGGAAACTTGAAGGTAAACTTTTCACACTTTCATAGCTAAAATTATAAGGATTCAGCATACGCTAGAAAAAATGTCCTTATCATATGTCTGAAATAATTGCACTCTCTGTTGTCTACCATACCTGCTGCTGTAGCTGTTGGCATGCCTGTATTTCTACTGTAGTTGGGAAATGGAAGAGTTTGTTTCAATCTGTATAGATCAAAATGCCTTTTCCTTTTCTCAGTCACAGGCAGCACCCCTACCTTTGACTACCTGGAAACAGTTGCAGCCCATGGCAATAATGAAAACGTTTTTAAGGTTTTCCAGTTCCAAACACCCATTTCTATTTCTTTTAAATCACAAAGCCCAACACCTGTATATGACTGGAAGAACTTTCTTTGTGCATTAAGCCATTAAGTAAACATAATATAAACACTGGATATTCTGGGTTACTTGTGAAAGTCATATCCTTTACAATCTTACCATTATTATGTTGTATTCTATTAGCATCTACAGACACTAGGAAAGTGCCTAGTATACTGTGGAGACATAGTCTATGTCCAAGGAAATCGTAGTCAAAACCTTGATGTGTGTGTTTCTTAAAGGGTAGAAAATGACTAAAATACATTATTATAATGTGAATAGCTGTAACTTGTACCTTAAACACTTTAAAAAATTCTTCAAATCACTTTCGCCATTAGTAGTGGTGCACTTTTTCATAATTTCTGAAGAAGTTTAGTGTTTTAACACATGAATTTAAGGCAGGCATTCTATGTTTATAGGACATGGAAGAAAAGGTAAGGGCAGCTGTGGGAAATCCCTTTTCCCTAACAGAGTTATACCCCACTTCCTTTTAAATTTGCTAGTTTATCTCTCTGGTCATATTTATTATAGTAACCACCAGCTATTCCTTAATATGAAAGAAAATAATATGTTACTTCTAAGAAAATATCATGAGAAATGGCAGATACAGAAAAAGAATAGCTAGTGCGTGAGGGGCTGGAAAGAGAATTAAAGAGCAAAACAGCTTGAATGTTTCTCCCTAGAGAGCAACCCTCCTCTTATATCCATTACTGTTATGATCATAGGGAATTTTCTACATTTATGATGAAAGATATGCTAATGGATGTAATTTAAAATTGACCTCAAAATTGATAACATACTTTTCAGCCTCCTCAGAGAGTCAGACAATTACATTGTTTGGCCACATGAGTTTTTAATCTCCTTCCTTGATAAAAGATGTGAAAGAGTCAAAAGTGAAACTTGAATGTTTATAGGGACGTTGTATGTAACACTCTCTGTAGGATGTGAAGAAAAAGAGTAGAGTATACTAAAAAAGTAGCTTCTCATCTAGAGGTATAATAATGATAACTTTCTTCATGTCATTGAACTATTTTCAAATAGACTGTCAGCATTACAAATATATATAACCTTTCTGAGTCATACACATGAAGAGATGTATAAGCTGTTTAGAACCTGATGTCTCAGCAAAACACTACTTATTCTCCATATAACATTAACTTCAGTTTTTGTGTTCATACCCTTCAGATATTCTTTACTATGTGCCTGGCAGAAAAACTTCTGAAATCACAGTCTGAATGGCACAACCAGATGAATGCATATTATAAAACAAGAGAGATGTACTTTAAATGGCTACAAGGTAGGGGCCATATTCTGTGACTTCAGCATGTACAGATATTAATAGGCTTGGGGCTGCAGTACATTAAAAGTTAAACTGTGTTTTTCCAAATTCCATACTTGGAAAGCAAGGGCGAAAAAGTTCTTTTTACACAAGCACAAGAAAATCACTGAAGAAAACAAGTTTTCCTGTGGCTGTAGTTGGACTTAAAGGTCAGCTGAAATATACAGATAGAGAACATGGATTTGCAGAGTGAAAACTGTTTATATTCTACACATGTTTTATTATACAATATGGCTCTGATTTCTGGAGTGCCACCAGGGTAAGTTGCACAAGAATCCTACACCCTGCCCTGCTTTCTCTTGTCCCTGGCTTTGTTTGTTTTTTAATTTAGAAGACAACAATGGAATCTTCCATTTGATATAGATGATACAATATAAGCATTTTGCTTTAAAAAGCCACAAATATTTCTAGTCATGATAAAAGATATGCAAGGCACATAACAGAGTTCTTCGAAGGTAAGGATTACTTACTAGTTAAAGCATACTGGTCCTGAAAGTTAAATATTTATATTTCCTCTTTACAAAACTTCTTAAAATAAGTCTGTGGCCCAATTAAGCATGTTATTTGATTAGCAAGTGTGTGTGAGGGCTAAGCCAGCCTTTTTTAGCTTAACACTGCAGTGCACCTCTTTCACAAAATTTAGGTGAAAGAGGCAGTCAAGATCAATCTCTCAAGTTTACGATGCTGGTGGGCCAATAGATCAGTAGTGTTCTTGAGCTTTAGGGTCACTTTTACAACACAGCTAAAGCCATGCCTCTTCACACGAGAATGAGTAGATTGTTGAAGAAGTTGCACTAAATGATGAAGAGTTGCAAAACCCAATGAAAAGCTCAGAATAATTAAAGAAAAATATTAAATAAGAGTTGTTTGCTCTTCCAACCTTGATGCTTACAGCACTGTCTTCACTATAATCATCTTTTTGTTGAGTTATTCATAGATTCATAGATTCATAGACGTTAGGGTAGGAAGGGACCTCAATAGATCATCGAGTCCAACCCCCTGCATAGGCAGGAAAGA
>NW_005842513.1:976630-980620 GCF_000455745.1 Alligator sinensis | reverse complement strand
GAGTACATTTCACTCCCTCGTCCAAGTCGCTGATGAAGACATTAAAGAGTATCGGTCCAAGGACCGAGCCCTGCGGGACCCCACTGCCCACACCCTTCCAGGTCGAAGCCAACCCATCCACCACGACTCTCTGGGTGTGACCCTCCAGCCAATTTGCCACCCACCGGACTGTGTAGTCATCCAAGTCACAGCCTCTTAACTTGTTCACCAGTATGGGGTGGGATACTGTATCGAAGGCCTTCCTGAAGTCTAAGTATACGACATCCACCCCACCTCCTGTGTCCAGGCGTTTCGTAACCTGGTCATAAAAAGATTATTGTTTTAGTTCTGCATACCTGTCCAGATTGTTCTGTTCCCCGTGGCCTTCCTACATGCTGCTTTTAAGCTTTACATCAGTAGTCGACAGTTCCTGAAGCATCTAGAGTGCCAGAACATGACTTGGACAAATACATTATTTGGTTGTGCATGGACTTCACGTGGTTGGACTGGATTGTGAACTAAGGTTTGTTTTTCTTTTTCTTAATTACAGTTTCACTGTCTGAAGATCTTTTTCTGGCAAAAGTACAGCTTTGTTCAGTTTGTATTCATTTACTTTATAAGCCAATTAACTTAAACCACAAAAATGCAGCCTTTGAGTGAAATGAGTGTATCCACATGGGTGAATTAGTAAAGAAAGCTGTTCCAGTTTAAATTCTCATTGGCTTTCTTATGCTAACTTCTCCATTAATTTTTCTGTTACATGGTGGTTTGCTTGCAGTTTGAAGTCTGCTTGAGTACTGTGTGTTGTTTTGGGGAGAGAGGTCTTTCAGCTGAGAGTGCAAGGGGGACTTCTGGCATTTGATCACTGTCAACACACAGTTTATTGTTGGGGGAACAAAGCAGACACAGGCATAAGATTGAAAAGTCTAGTGGTCAGCACCCAAAGAGCAGGAAACCAGGAGTTTAGAGAGTATTTAAGAGTAGTTTGGGGAATTTTCTCTTTTTTTTCCTTTTTTTCTTTAAAGATGGAAAGAGAGGAAATATGGGAGGAGCAGGATTACTTCAGAGGCTTCACAGACAAGTGAAAATGTATAGACACTTTTTGAACAAGAAGGATGAGGAAGGTAACCCAGAGAAGAATACAACTTAGAAATGTTGTAAGTGCGAAATGTTGTAACTCGAAACATTGTAAGTTGAAGACTGCCTGTACAGCCTGTCCTACGAGAAGAAAAAAGGAAACAATGGAGGTAACAAGGGCCAGGAAAATGAGGATGATACACAGGACATGGATAGGCATAGAACACAAGAAAGGGTGATACACCACAGATGCAAGAACAGAAGGCAGAGGACCAGAGATTCCCAGTGGGAATGTCTCTACATGCACTTGAATACACAGTAGCCTATTTTACTGAGCATTAGTGTGTCATGGCAAGACCTGTGCTAATACACTAATGCGCAGTAAAATTAAGGTACTGCGCATTAGGCAACACTTTAAAAGTGTGTACTTTCACTACTGCACATTAGGAATGCCTAATGTGCATTTAATTAGTACCGTTAGAAGTACTAAAATGTAATGCACAGTAGCAAAAACGCATTCATGTATGTGTAGACACACCCAGTGACATCCGGAAGAGGTAGGTTTAGGTGATTGATTATTATGAATAGTAATCAAGAGCACCAGAGTGGCTCTGGACACAAAGTTAAGGATATGGTGTATGGACTGGAGACTGAAATATTATCCTGATGGAAGTCCAGAAAAAAACACTGTGGTTATCCATTGTGTTAGGTCAAATCATACTGCCAAAATCCCCATAGTAATGAACAAGGATCCTGGTTTTCTCTGTTTAAAAATCACACATCCTTTGATTGGAAAAAAAACAAAAAACCCAACAAATATTCTGATTTAAAAAACCCCAAATCCAAGTTTTTCCATGATTAAAATGAAACACTACTATATATATGTATGTATCAATTGAACACAATGCTTTATTGATATATTTACAATTTTAAACCAATTTGGAAGCCCACCAGTGCCTCAATCATTATAATAAAATGAACTCTAAAAAATTATATTTTGGCATCTGGGGGTTTTGGGGGGGGGGGGTTGTAATCACAAAAAGTCAGAACTTTTGTGTCTGCTGCTTTGTGGCACTGAGCAGCCCTGATATACCAGTGCTCTACCCAGGGAGGAAGTGGGAAGGCCTGTCGCACGCTCCACCCTAGTCCGGGGCTTCCACACTGCGCCAGGCAGCCTGGCCACCCCCTCCCCCCTGGCAGTGTGTCATGGCCCAGCTATGCAGCTACCCACTGCCCCCAAAGGGCACCCTCTCTCTGTCCCCTGCTGGACAGGCAGGCACCTCCTCCCCCACCTCCATGTCTTGCCACAGACTCATGCCCAGACACCTTCCCACAGCACTGGCAGGTGCACACACAGCCTTTCAGACAGTCACCAAGACCCTGGACCTCCAATCCAACCCCCCACAGACTTACCTGTATCCAGCTGCCAAGGCTTCTCTTACCACCTTGCCTGGCTATATGCCAGCTACATGCATTCACACGTTCACATGGCAACCCCTGCTTCCAATCACCCTCCCCACAATCCCCACTGCCCCAAGCAGCTCCTTGGGGGCTGGAAGGCTGCCAGCCTGAAAGGGGAAACCTGGTTTCCCATTGTTTTCTCCATTAAAAAGGAAAATCCACATTTTTCTGTTTTCTTCAAAGGAGAAAAATCCATATTTTTTGCAGCAAATGGAAAACCCAGCTCCCTGGTAATAAATAAAGGACAGTAGGCTATTGCCAAAGAATGCGTGGTTCATGTGATCTTCAGTGGCATTTTGGGGATCTGTAAAAAATAATAATAATAATAAAAAAGATGGGGGTGAATGCATAAGGAAATGATAATAAGAAAGATGGCTTGAGGACTAGGAAACTATGAGGAAGGTTTGGGATTTGGGATAATTGAGAACTATTCATGGAATAGTTCCTTGACAAACAGACTCCATCAGACTATCTGGAGATCAATAAGAAGAGCTTTAAACTAAAAATGTGGGAGAGACTTGTGTAATTTACTTTTCTGGTTTTAATATGCAGCAGGTGAAGAATCAGGTAAATAAAGACATAATGTATAAAGGAACATCAGAAATTAGGATGATGGACAGTAAAAAAGGAAAAAAGTTTAGTATTGATGAGAATAGTAGTCAGACAGGCAATACAGTTAGTGAAAGGACTGTAAGTATTCCAGTTTGGAACTGGAAAAAAAATAAGTTAGAGAGAAACAACTGAGATGTATACGAATGCAAGGAGCCTAGATAACAAGATGGAGAGATGGTGGAAGACATGAAACTGGATATTAAAGGAGCAGAAACCTGTTAGCATCAGAATCATAACTGGCACACAGATACTGAGGGGTAATTGCTGTTCAGGAAACAAATTTTATTAAAGATAGAATACTGTACATCTATATACATGAAATTGTACATCAATTATTGATATGGTCATAAGCAGGGATGCTGATTTCCTCTGTTAAAAACTGAAAATTCTCTAGTATAAGAAAATCCAGGATTCTCTGATTTAAAACCCCCAAATCCATGATTAAATACTACTAGGGGTAATTGCTGTTCAGGAAACAAATTTTATTAAAGATAGAATACTGTACATCTATATACATGAAATTGTACATCAATTATTGATATGGTCATAAGCAGGGATGCTGATTTCCTCTGTTAAAAACTGAAAATTCTCTAGTATAAGAAAATCCAGGATTCTCTGATTTAAAACCCCCAAATCCATGATTAAATACTACTATATATATACTATATATATATACTATATATATATATATATATATATATAGGTATCAGTGAAACACAATGTTTTATTGATATACATACAATTTTAAAGCAATTTGGAAGCCTACCAGTGCCTCTATTCATAGTTTCATAGTAGCTAGGGTCAGGAGGGACCTGAACAGGTCATCTAGCCTGACCCCCTGCCACAGGCAGGGATGGAAGG
>NW_005842513.1:975307-976303 GCF_000455745.1 Alligator sinensis | reverse complement strand
AGAGGGGGAGTATCACTTCTCTGGACTGGCTTGAGATGCACCTTTGGATGCATGACAAGGTATGGCTGGCCTTGCTGGCTGCGGTCTGGCATTGGAGGATCATGTTCATCTTGGAGTCAATAATGATTCCAAGATCCCTTTCCGCCTCTGTGCTTTCAAGAGGGGAACTCCCCAGCCTGTATGTATGCTGTGGATCCCTTCTCCCAAGGTGCAGCACCCTGCATTTCTCTATGTTGAACCCCATCCTATTCTCATCTGCCCACTTTTGTAGTCTGTCTAAATCTAGTTGCAGCCTCTCTCTCCCTTCAAGTGTGCCCACCTCGCCCCACATCTTAGTGTCATCAGCAAACTTGGACAGCGTGCTTTCCACCCCCTCGTCCTAGTCGCTGATGAAGTTGTTAAACAGTGCAGGCCCAAGGACCAAGCCCTGGGGTACCCCATTGCTCACATCTCGCCAGGTTGAGTACAACCCATCCACCACTACTCTCTGGGTGCGCCCCATCAGCCAATTTTTTACCCATCCAACTGTGTAGGCATCAATGCCACAGTTGCTTAATTTATTGATGAGGATGTGATGAGAGACAGTGTCAAAGGCCTTCTTAAAGTCTAGAAAGACTTAAAATAAAATAAATTAGAAATACCTATATATTCTGGCATTTGATTTTTTTTCATCATGGAAAATCAAAGCTTCCCCTTCCCCCTTTGCTCACCAGGACATGGGTCCACCTGCAGCTGTCCCCACTGCTGCTTTGTGGCACTGAGCACCTCTGACATACCAGTGCCCTATCCCTGTCCATACCATTGTCCCTCACTCCCAAGCCTTAGCCCCACCAGCCCTGCCAGCACCCCTCACTCTCAACCCCAGGGGGTGGCTGTGTGGGAATAGGGTTGGGAGGGGCAGGGGCAGTGTGGAGCTTTCTGGAACTTGGTCCATGCCCCAATGGTTCACGTCTCATCCTTACCAGAGCTTGGCCCCTGATGGCCCAGACTGGCTCC
>NW_005842513.1:951416-975297 GCF_000455745.1 Alligator sinensis | reverse complement strand
CCCCCCCCCGCCCCCCCCCCCCCCCACAGTGGTGTAGGGTCAGTTCAGGCTTGCCATAGCTTGGCCCCCAGCCCCATTGGTGCAGGGACAGTTCTCAAGCCCTGGCCTTCCAATGCTCCCCTCCTTCACTCCCAAAAATTTACCTGAATGCAGCTTCTATCACCACCTGACCTGGCTTTATTGACAACCCTACACAGCCATTGATGTGCACACATACCCTGCCTCACAGCCCTGGATTTTTTTCCCTTTACCTCCCTGCTCCCTTCCTCTCTTTCTATAAATAAAATTGATGAACACTAAATCTAGCGGGGTAAGTGCCCCCCCACCCCCCAACTCCCCAACATGTTTCCAATGCCCAGCAGGATGCACAGTGCCAACAGCAGCAGCTCCCACAGGGAGTGCATCCTGCCATGCCCCATGCCTGCCAGTCTCTACTGCAGCCTTTCTGCTCCCACGCACCCATGCTGCTGCCACCCTGAGCCCCAAGGTCTGAGCCCTGTGCCCATCCCAGAGGAGGAGGAGAACCCAGATCTGCCTCTGATCATCTTCCCACTACTCTCCTCAGCCCCAAGCAGCTCCTTACCAGCTGGAACTCTGCCAGCCTGCAAGGAGAAACCCACAGTTTCCCATTTCAAAGGGGAAAATCCTTATTTTTAAGGCAGGTGGGATTACCCCTTATAGACTAACTCATGCAGAGAATCATGAACTTTCATAAGCTACAGCCTACTTCTTCAGATGCTATGACATAGCGGCATGAGCTATCATATGAGACAGGCTATGAGAGCCATGAGCTTTCATAGGCTACAGCCTACTTCCTTGGATGCTATGTCATTGTCTGTGTCTGAGGCGTGGTTGGCCCTCTTTACCCTGTATCTACCCATGACTATAAGGAATTATGTCAGTATGGGAGACTTTAATTTTGCAGATAGCAGAACAAATGCTAATCATAATGGCAGAACAAAATTTTCTTGATGTGGGTGACTTGATGTGGGTGACAAATTTCTTCATCAGATAATCATGGAACCTAGAAAAGATCATTGTGTTATAGATTTGGTTTTGGTGAGTAGTAAGAACGCTGCAGAAGAGCTGGTCCTAGTAAAATACTGTGGACTGAATGATCTTGAGTCAGACAAAAATGGGGAAAATTTTAAACACTTTTTAAAAGTGCTATAATGTTTCTTTGAGCCCTTTTCTGAACAAAATGTTTTGACTTTTAATTTCAAGATGAACATTTCTCATTTGACATTTACCTAAATTATAAAGAAAGAAAAATGTTTTTGAGCTGAACAAAACAAACATCTTTCATTTTTTCATTTCCTCAGAACAATTTATGAACCAAACCAATCTTTCTTTCTGAGAAGAATGGCTGCTGGATTGAAACATCATTATTTGTCCAACTGTAGTTGTAAATAACAGAGGAGGAGAAAGACCTGGGTTTATTATTTTACCATAGAGACCTATGAGTCTCCAGTGTGATACCAGTATGAAAAAAGGGAATGCAATCTTATGAGTTATTAAATGAGGTATTTCCAAAAGATGTAAGTAGTATTACTTCTATTGTGTAAAGTGGTTTGTGACTGTTTTGGTCATCAATTTTTAAGAAGCATTAATTCAAGTAGTAATAAATATGAAGGAGGGCAGCAACAATGATCAAGGGAATGAACCAGTCTGATATATAAGAAGATTTTAGAGGACGTTGGCTTCTTTAGTCTAGCAAAACACAGGCTGAGAAGGCTTATGTTTACTCTCTTTAAATGCATCCAGTAGCAGGGTTTGGAATAAACACCAGAAAGAGAGAAAAGCTATTTGAAGTAGACTATGCTGACAGGAAAAAAATGGGCTTAAACCAGCCATGAATAAATTTACTCTGGAATTTAAAATGTTGCCAACCATCAGAGGAAAGAGATTCTTGAGTCTTCAATAGCAGTAAAAAATTCAAGAAGATTAACCAATTTTGAGATGGAAATTGGGTGCCTGTAGTGGCAAGGGAATAGACTTAGTGATCTAAGAAGCCCCTTCCAGACATCTCTTTCTAATTTTTCTGTTTGGAAAGATTATACGTGCTAATTATGATGGGACAATTAATCTGGGGTACCTCGATTTTTGTGTGCCTGATTTGGAAACAGCTTAAAAGCCTTGATTAAGAATGTTATCTAACTACATACTATCTTTAAGTCTGGACCCTCTAACGTGTGTCAAACTGGGTAAATCATTATTCATTTTTTTAAAAATGTAGACCAATCGGTGTAAGCTTTAATATTGCACCTGTCATGGGTTTCTGCAGATTGTCTATTGCTATAAGCACCTTCAGGTACACCAACACGGGCATATGGGTTTGAATAGTGGTCTCTTCTTTTCCTTCCTTGGGTTTTGGATTTCCATATTCCAGGTGAGTTTTTCAGCCAATATGTAGTTATCTGTTCTTGGAGGGTTGTCTCCCTCTGAGTATGCCCGCACAAGCAAGTTACTGAGAGGTAAGATAGACGTGGGCGCAGTACAGGATAGGGCTGAGGGGCCCAACGGTGCAAGTGCAGTTGATCTAGTCATGCTGTAGAGTTGCCAAATTCTCATCTGCCATGACTTGATGTTGGATGGTAGTTTACATGGGAGGTGTTCTGTTCCACTACAGCTTGTCTTTCATATGCTGGGATTGGGCCTTCTTCTGGGTCTCCTATCTCTCCTATACCCCAACCATGAGCCACCCTGATATTAGTGTTGATCTCATCCTTAGGTCTCACCAGGTGACTTCTGTTCTTTTCTTCAGATTTCTAGGCTCATGGTCTACTTGAGCCAGTCTTCCCTGTATGATGGCCACCTGTGCCCAAACAGCTGTCTGTTGGAGCATCGTAAATGTAAAGGAAATTAAAGCAGAACACAGGACAATTAACTTGAACTAAGGTAAGTTTCCCCAGTGTTTGGGCTCGGCAGCTTACAGACAGAGACCCTCTGCTGCCATCCAGTGAGGCTCAGAGGGTGCTGGAGGCTCTCCCCTCCTCACTGGTCTGGTCTACTCTGGACCACAAGGATAACAAAAGAAAAACCTCTGGCTGGGATTGTCTCCCTTTGATATGGAAGCCCCAGCCTTAGGTGCTTCTGTGCTGGCCTGGCATCTCCCAGTCAGGTCCAAGCGCCTCTGGATGGGGGCCTTCCCTTGGCCCTAACTGGCAATGGGCCTGGAGACGAGAACATGGCATTTTGCCTGCATCTCTCCCCTTACCTGTGGCCCATCTCCAGTTCCTCCCTCCTTGATCCCAGAGTCAGGGTCCAGCCTAGTTGGTGGCCCTCTGACAAACCCCGGCATCCCCAAAGGAAAACCAAATACAGAAGAGAAAAAAAAGAAACAGGACCTTCCTGGACTCCGCCACCTCTCCAGCACCCACCTTATCCCCCAACGAAGCTTCCCACCAGCTTCTGCCACTTTCCTTGTGGCAGGCTCAAAACTGGCACCTCTGAGCAAGGCTTCCTGCTGGCTCCCAGTGCTTTTCTTATGGTGGACCCAAAGCTGGCATCTCCTGGCATCCCAGAACCCTTACAAGCTCCTACGCTGGCCAGCAGCCAGCTTCTCATCCTCCGGAGCCTCTTCTCCAGCTCCTCTGATCTCCTGCATCTGGGATCTTTTCTCCAGCCTATCCCCTCTCTCTCCCAGTCCCCGTGGTAAGCCAGAAATATCTGCACAGCTGCAGGGACATCTGATCTGAACCAAACAGCTGCTGATAAAACATGGTTCCCACGGTGTCCTTTTGCTCTCCGGGCGTTGCTGGTTCCAGCATGGCAGATGGATCTCCGGCTGTTGCAGGTAGGAAAAAGTTATTTCTCTCTCCTTTACAATAGGATATCAGTTTACAGCATAGTTGGTAATACAACCAATCTTCATGTGTGTCTGCAGTAAGTTCACTCTGCAGTAAGTGTAAGGTAGTCTGCTCCTCAATGAAAGTGTGTACACATGAGAGGGCATCCATATGAGCAGTTACTCTGGGGTGGCTAACACAATGTAAAGTTCATGCTCCTGACTTTCCTGTCAGTAACTTGCTCATACAGTCATTCTCCTCTTTCTCTTATCATTTCCCTTTTTGATCAGAAATTCTATCTTGGACCTGAGAGACCTTTTCCTGTCAAAACTGGTATTTCCATTGTCACAGTTTTTTGTTTTTTGACTAATCAGTATTTTTTTCAACCAGTGCTTTGTAACTGTTTCTATTTGTGAATGCAAAGGCTGCCATCTTTGAATCTGCCAATCACCTCCTAATCCAGAGGTGGGCATAATATGGCCCACAGGCCTAATCCAGCCTGCCAAGGGATTTTGTGTGGTCCATGTCAGATCCCTTGGTCCCATCTAACCCAGGCACAGGGGACAGGCTGGACTGCATGTGGCTGGTTCTGCCACCCCTGGGTATGAAGCAGGGCTGGGGTGGTGCAGCGGCTGGATCTGTTTCCTGGCAGCCCCAGTGGTGGTGGCTCCTTCTGGATGCCACCACCGCTGGACCTAGCCCTGCTGCCCAGGTTCCTTAGTAAGTCTGGCCGAGGCAGGACCTGCATGGACAGGGCACATGGTTGGACAGATAGGATGGGGCTGCAGGTGGGTGGGGAGCAGGATGGGCAGGCAGGCTGGGGCTGGGGTTGTGTGGTAGTGATAGTGTGGAGCCAGAGCTCCACAATCCTAGCTCTGGCTCCACTCATCCTGCTCCCAGTTGCCACTCCCTACCCACCTGCAGCCCCATCCCAGCCAAGACCAGAGAAGAACAGTGATCCACTGCTCACATGCACCTACAATGGGTGTCAGTTCTGCAGGCAGGGGTATGTGGAGAGCAAGTTATGGCTCTTCTCTGAGCCCTGACACCATGCTGTCACTGCCCTGTGATCCTGGGGTCTCCAGGTGGATAGGATGGGGTCACTTAGGGAGTTCCAGTGAGCTGTTGCATGGGAAGGACAGGGTGCTGATTTGACCCAGCCTGCAAAAGCTCACCAAAACTCCCTGTGGCCCACAGGCCCAAATAATTGCTCACCCCTGTCTTAATCTCTCTAATCTCCCCCTACTGGAAAGGATGCTTCTCAAATTAGCAAAAATATTTCAGTTATTTTGTTTTCTGACAATAATAAAAGTGGCCAGTGAAAAATCATGCCAGAAAAGGAAAATGACTCATTAAAATGTGACTCATTCTAAAATAAAAGTTCTTTCCATTTCATGGTAACTAAGTGTATACAGTCCCTTACTTTCTAGCCACAAGCATAATAGCTATCACTTTCATATATCACAGTAGGATTCAAATTGTCCTAAAAACTTGCTTTTTATTGACTTCACCCTGGCTCACAACAGAGTCCCAAGGAGACTCACGATTGGATGACTCATACCTGACTGCTGTCTGAAAACTACCAACCGGGAAAATCAACGAGAAATCTCTCTCTAAGCAGCTGCACCATAATTATAGACAGGCATGAAAATGAGACAGAAGCCACCTTTCTCTCTTTGGAAAGCTACACAAGGGCCATTTCCAACTCTGCTATCCTGCAAGTGTTTCTTAAAGATAATAAATGCAGGCATTCGAAAGTGGCACTCTCATTTTGGTAGCCAAAAGTCAGAAATATGTTTCTAAATTATAGCATCAAGTTCCCCATCATTAAAGACAGCATGATCTTAATGATAGCAAGTACATTCCTCTTTTAGAAAAGTCATGGTATTTATAACATTCTAAAAGAAATATTTTTATAACAATTTGGATTTGGATTCCCCTTTGGTTTCTCTTTGTTTACATTGAAATCATCACCGTTTCTCCTCATTGTTATTCTAAATCATTATGATATAGCTTGCAATTATTGTAGCTTGAATTTTTTGTCTAAAATGTTAATTTGCTGCTGCACAATGTACTGATCTGTGGATATTCTTGAACTATTCTTGCATATTTCTAGGGATGTAGAATGTATAGCTATCTTTAAATTCACTGTAACTGATCCATTTTATGTTGATTGAGCTTGTTTATTACTTCAAATTCCTAAAGCAGTGCTGATACTGATAAATAAATCCCATTGACACCTCTGAGCCAAGCATCATGTTGTTTACTTTGAGACCTAATGGTAATACATGGCAGTCTTTTAAAATGTCAGCTTTTCTGAAGTTTGCTAGAATGATGTGAAACATAAATCTTATCTAGCTTTATAGATGGAGACAGAATCACTTTTCCAACCCATGTTCTTCCATTTTCCTATTAAGATGGAAGATTGGTGTTGAGCAGGGATTAATACAGTTATTAATTCAACTTTTACATAGTTTCATAGTTGGTAGGGTCGGAAGGGACCCAAGCAGATCATCTAGTCCGCCCCCCTGCCATGGGCAGGAAAGGATGCTGGGGTCAAATGACCCCAGCTAGGTGGCTGTCTAGCCTCCTCTTGAAGACCCCCAGGGTAGGGGCAAGCACCACTTCCCTTGAAAGTTGGTTCCAGCTCCTAGTTGCCCTGACAGTGAAGTAGTGCCTCCTGATATCTAGCCTGAATCTACTGTCAGTCAACTTATGGTCGTTATTCCTTGTTACTCCCAGTAGTGCTCGGGGGAACAGGGACTCTCCCATTGCAAGTTTATAGGCAGCCACCAGATCCCCTCTCAGCCTTCTCTTGTGAAGGCTGAACATGTTCAGGTCCCCTAGCCTGCCCTGCTGCCCCCTAATCATGCGAGTGGCCTTCTTCTGGACCCTGTCCATGTTGTCCACATCCCTCCTGAAGTGCGGCGCCCAGAACTGAATGCAGTACTCCAGCTGAGGCCTGACCAATGGTGCATAGAGGGGGAGGATCACCTCCTTGGACTTGCTTGTGATGTATCTATGGATGCATGACAAGGTGCGGTTGGTCTTCCTGACTGCATTCCCACATTGGTGGCCCATGTTCATCTTGGAATCAATAGTGATTCCAAGATCATTCTCTTCCTCTGTGCTGATGAGAAGGGAGTTCCCCAGCCTGTAGGTGTGCTGCTGGTTCTTCCTCCCCAGGTGCAACACCTTGCACTTGTCCGTGTTGAAACCCATCCTATTCTCATCCTCCAACCTCTGTAACCTGTCCAGATCTAGTTGTAGCCTGTCCCTCTTTTCTAGTGTGCTCACTTCTCCCCACATCTTAGTGTCATCTGCGAACTTGAACAAGGTGCTTTTCACCCCCTCATTCAAAACACCAATGAAGATATTGAACAGTGCGGGCCTGGCCCGAGGACTGAGCCCTGGGAAACCCCACTGCCCACATCTCTCCATCATCTCTACATGAACCGTTCATCACATGTATATTAAATTAAGTTGGTACCTTTAAGTTTACACCTGTAAACAAGATTCTTCAGTCTATCTTTGGCTATATCTATCTATAATTCCTAGGTTAGGAACAGCTGTTGCATTTGTCCCTGGCTAAATTGTGTTTTGCCTGTGTTTTGTCCTGAAATAAAATACCCTGGGATTAGCGTGTACACACATCACCATTCTAATCAGGGTTTAGTGAGTGGCTGAATGCACTGTCACTGTTCTGCCATTGATTCAATGATGCAATCTCAGGATAACTTTACAGATGTGCTTTATAATATCCTGTGATAACCGGTTACTACCTCTTACCTGGGAAACTGTTTTAGCATTTATCCTGGGACAATGGACATGGATATCTATACGCTTGCACTTTGTCCTGGGATAAAATGGTTTATCCTAGGATAAACATGTCATCTGTTTTTAGCCTTAGATGTATTGCCATCACTGGGCACATCTACACATGCTATTAAGTCAAAGTAATACACTCCAGCATGATAGGCACTGGAGTTTATTGCTTCCCAGGGGGCCGCTTCTACATGTGCGCCTGGAAGTGCAGCATGTTGAGCCAGGTCCGAACAGCCCCAGTTGGTGGATGGCCTGGGGGGTCAGCCTGCCAGCCTGGGGCTGCTCTGACCCAGGTCAGTGTGCTATAGAGGGGCTGGCTGGGGCTTGAGGTTGTTCCAGTGTGGGTCTAGCCAGCAGGCAGCCCTCATGCCCCAGCCAACCCCTCCAGCATCTACACTTGTGTTGCTGCAGAGTAAGTTTAGCATTTACAATTTCTATCTGGTTATGGAGTTAATTAGTTTACACCTGCCTAATAGCACTGCATGTGTAGACAAGAGATGTTTAATGCACAGCTATTTAGTCAACTCCTCAGTAAATGTCTTCTGTAGACATGCCCACCTCACAGTGGGCTTTTAAAGAAAATGATTGCTGAATGTACTAAGAGACTAACTAATGCTACTAAGTTATGCTAATATACTAATAGGGCTCCTATACATGAGTACAGAGCCTGATCTGATGTGCTGAAAATTCAGCGTGTCAGAGCAGACTCAGTTAATTGAGTCTGGTTGAGCATGGAAGTTGACATGCTCCAGCAGCCATCCATGCACATTTCCATCTTGAAGAAAAGGTGGTGGGGTGTTTGAAATACAACAAGTTCGATGAACTTTAATTCAATGCACCCCGTTGCCATGTTTTCAGTGTGGGGACACTGATACACGTGACACACGGGCACTTTTAATTAGGGCATCTCGCTAATTAAAGTGCCTGGCGCCGCATCCCACAACACATGTAAAAATGTCCAGTGACCAACTAATTCCACCAAGGAGTATTCAGGACCCCCCCAAAATATTGTTGTTTATACATCATCATCATCATTATGAACATACATCATTCTGGGAGAAAACTTGTGGTGCCCATGTCTGGGATAACCTGTGGCAGGACCATTTCTTTTTAAATGAAAAGGAAAGGAGATTACTTACAGACAACTTACAAGAGAAATCAGATTGGCCCTTGCCCTTACCTGACTTAATATTCAGCATATTTGACTATCATTAGCAGCATATCATTTGAGTTGGAGTATTATGATAAAGGCCCACTGAAGTTAATGGGATACTAAGCAAATAGTTGTGCTTTAGACTGTCAGAAAATGTTTCAGTTATTTGTTTTCAGGAATGTCTGCTACTGCTGCGAGACCCACCTGAAGATAAATGTTAAGCATCTGGATTACAATCAGGGTCTTATGCAGGCAAGTAGTGAAAGTAAATTCAGCTGGACACACTTAGGACCCAGCTGGTGAATAGCACATTTCCTCTTCTATCTCCACCTTTAAATCAGAAAAATGATGCAAACTGATCCTAATATCTTTCTTTATTACACTGATACTTCATGCCTGGTCTAAAGCACAAGGACATAATAGTTTTTTTCAGAATAGGACTTTCCTTAGCACACTAACAAGGAATTTGTAATGTTCCTGTGCAAATTACTTGTTATGTTAGATAACGGCCATAATTTTAAAATGCCAGCTATGGCTATACACTAAAATAGGATCTAGTAATGTATTATTGTACATACCATATGTAATATTACTGAGCAGCCTAATGAGAACCTGAAACATGATTTCAAGAAATGGATGGTGAGTCAGAGTGACACTACAGTAGTCTTGATGTATTTGTATCAATGAGAGAGAGGCCTTGGAAGTTATAATTAGCTTCCTAGGTAGGAGGCTTATATCCTAGGCATCCACAGTAACCTCTCCTGTGTTCTCAGTTCTTTAGAACAAGCCACATTAGGCAGAGGAGACTTCAGCATCTCATTGGGTAAAACTGTCAAAAGTGGCTGGGATACTATTATCAGAGTTCATCAAGGTAAACAACTAATAGCAGGGTGCTTTGAGCTTCCCAGATCCTGGCTGATGTAATCTGGGGCAGACCCTGGTGGATGCAGTGGTGTAGTCACAACCCCTCTTTGATTCCTGCTCCACCCAAACTTTGAAACCTATGGGAGGAGCGGTGGAATTTCTATTGAGGCAGCACCAAAACAGTTGATTGAATCCATGGCTCATTATCATCACCCTAATTCCCGCTACCCTCTCTCCACTCCACAGGTGTTAAAGACCCTCTCTTTTTTGTTATGGTCTTGTTGTTCCATTTATCAAACTATCCTTTCTTCTACAACTTGCTGTCTGTTAGCCATCCTGGTAATGTCTCTCTCTTATTTCACAGCCCTAAAGACTTTTTCACTCTGGTTAAAAACCTTAACTCAAGTGGTTTAATATTAATTCAGGTGTAGAAATAACTAAAAATGATTCATTATAGGCACTGTCAAGACACTCAAGGAGGCTAGCTTTGTTTTATGAATCTGAATAAGAAACCACATTTTATTATAATGATTATGAAACTAATGACAATATCTTTTGACTATTTTGACCTAGTTTGTTGTGGTTTTTTTAATTTATATATAATCTAGCAAATTAGTGCATGTTCCAATAGTTGTATTTGTTTTTGCTTTGATCTTAAACTGAATAATATAGTACTAGCCCTGTAGTAATAAAGCTTCTAGTTTCTCTTTAGCTAGAGAAAAATGTGTTGTATTATATGTGATGTGCCACACCATCAGCGCTCCCCTTTTCAAAATCCTAGATCTATTAATAACCTGGAAATGGGGAAGGAGAGGGGAGTTGTTAGGCAGGAAACCTTACAGGTCAAGAAATAGATCTAGTAAAGACTTCAGATGCCCAGTCCCTTGACTGGCATACAGAACCTGATGTAGGTGTCTAGGCTCCCTAGCCTGTGAGTGAATTTAGCATCTCTGGGTATGGACAAACAGACTTAACAGCAGCTTCAAAATGTGCAGAACGGTGCAGCAGCTGTTCAACCCAGCTTCATCCTGGCCACAGATCTAGCTAGTGCACATGTAAAAGTTACAGTGTGCCAGTTCCTGTGCGTGCCTGAGCAGCAGCTCCCCATTCCCTTCTGAAGTAAATGTATGTTTCTTCAAATCCTCACAACAGGATCCAAAACAGTCCGCAGGTTGAGGAGTTGCTTGATTGGGCCAGTAGGATAGGTTGAGCATTGGAGCACATGTCTGACATCATGCTCTTCTCTGGGCCATGCTTACCTCACTCAGGGCTGGTGAGTCCATGCACTTGGGATCCTTAGCCTGGAATCTTCTCCTGAGGATGGCTGCCTCCAACTATTCTTTCAAGGAACAAGTAGGGTTCTCTTTTCCTTTAAAATACTGGTGGTGATGATGGTGGTACCTCCTTTCTGAATGTGAGTCTGGCCCTATGCATGGCCTGTAGTTCTTTATCCACTATCCTTGAATATGTTTAGATTTTCAATCCATATTTATAATTAACAGTTGTAAACATTTCTAATCAAATTAACCTGGCTATTTATGCATGCACATACTAGCTTTGGCACAGAGTGCTTTTGTTTTGAAAATCCTAAACAGAAGTATCTTGAAGAAAGAAGGAAGTTAGTAGGCCTTTGTGAGTAGGCGGCGATCCAATCCGGCTTTGGATCCAGCCACTTCGGATGGCCGCGATCTGATCCAGAGCTCCCGACTGGGTTTCCGCCTCGAATTGGCCAAAGTGGCTCTGAAGCTTTGGAGCCGCCTCGGAGATCCGACCATAGAGTATAATGTGGAATCAATGAAATATCTATAACTTTGTTGGGGTTTTATCTGATTTGGATGAAACATGCAGGGATGGTAGCCTCTGCTGAGAGCATGAAACCTGCCAAGTTTCAAGAAGATCGGTGCAGGGGTTTTGGGGGAACTGTACCCCAAATTCTTGAAAGCCAAACTCATGTCATGGCTGTGTGTTACAACACAGGGGGCAGAAAACTGCAGGGGTGGTGGCCCCTGGTGAGGCCACAAAGCCTGCCAAGTTTCAAGAAGATCGGTGCAGGGGTTTTGGGGGAACTGTACCCCAAATTCTTGATAGCAAAACTCATGTCACATTTATGTGTTACAACACAGGGGATCAAAACTGCAGGGGTGGGAGCTCTTACTGAGGCCACAAAGCCTGCCAAGTTTCAAGGAGATAGGTGCAGGGGCTTGGGGGGAACTGCACCTCAAGCTGCGAACAAGCAAAACTCATGCCATGGGTGCTTGTGGGACTGACTGTCTCTGTCTTGGGGCTAGGAGACACTACTGCAGGCCTGGCTGCTAAGCTACTGTGTTACCAGTTACCAATCAATCATGATTCACTCAGGGACCAGGTCAGAAAGGTGTACTAAACAATGCATTGATTGTTGAAATTATTATGAACAGGAGGCCATGGGAGTGTGGTGGTTTTTTATATGGCAAGCTGGTCGTACCGGAAACTTATTTTTTCTCCTTGCAGTTAAGAATTCTTGAACAGCCAGGAGCCATGTTTCGTAACATAAGAAGAGTGTAGTAATGATAATTCAGTTGTGATTTGTTTTGTCATTATTATATTAAATCCCAAATTAAATGAGAACTCAGGATTAATTGTTGTAGGAAGCATTGCAGGGAGTTATTTGGACAATACAATTTATTTTATTTGAGAAAGAAATCTTTTTGATGGTGGGGTTATCTGCAAGATTATTTCAATACAAAAGGCTCAGACAGACAAGTGGAGAGACTTTTCTAGTAGTTGACAAACATTTTCTTTGAGGTAGCATAAGTGTATTGAGAAGACTAAGCCCTGATTCTGAAAACAATCATACATGTGCTTCACTTTCATCTCTGAGATCACTTAAATAATTTGTGTAAATCAACTGTGGACATTAGTGTTTCCAGGATAGGGGTCCTATTAAGTGTGTCAATAAGATTTATTAATTTTTTAGAAAGCCTTTTAGTAGACATCTCCTTGAACTGCATAGGATTCCTTTATTTTGTCATTTTATTTTTTTTTTAAATAGTATAAAAATTTCCTTCTTTTAAATGACATCCAAATTCCTCAATTGAAGAGAAAAATGCTCTTAGCAGTCATAGTGTAAGCTGTCAAAGACATTTTAGTATAAAAAAGCCTCAATTCTAATTTTAAAAGTTGACAAATCCAGCTGGCACTGTTATAAAGTCACTATTGTGTTTTGCATACATGGACCATGACATTATCCTACACTACAGAAAAGCATAGGAGACATTGCAGTTTTAATAATAGATACTCTGCAATTTAAAAATAATAACTAAAGTAATGGGTTCATATTTTATTAACAGCAACAAAGCAGAACATGTATTAGTATGTTCATGCATTTTTGTTGCCTGTTCTGCTGTATGTCACGTCCTTTGGGCACTGGATCCCCCCAGAGGAGAACTTCCCAGATTCTCTTACAGTATGCTGACAGTTGGTCAGTGTGGTAGAAGCAAATGCTCAAGAAGTTGATGTACAGATGCAAAAAGTACAAGATAGAAATGATACAGAAGTACAAGATACAAATGATACAGAAGTTGCTGTATAGATGCAAGCTGCATTACTTTAGGCCAATTAAGGTGACTATCCTAACTCTTTACAAATAAGTGGTGAAAGGTGTGTAGTGCTCAGTGACTAGGGAAGTAGAATCTAGGAGACATATTAAAAAACTGTAGATGCCTTGTAGTCTCATCTACAAGGCATCTACAATTCATCATATTTGCGACACTATTCAGTTTATAGTAATTCACACCCCTGTCTCAAGACACTAGCTTTTTTCTCCCCTTCTTCTCATGTTAGGAACAACTGGTGACATATATGGGCTGTTTAATTTCTCAGTTATCTCAGCATCTATTGCTTCAGTTAAATGCTGCTTTAAATCTTCAAATGCTGCTGCAGATACGTGATGAGTATGGTCTGAAAATGAATTGTTAGTCGCCACTTAAATTTAGAGTTTTATACAAGAGATGAAGAATGTCTGATCTGAAAGAAATGGAAATGGCAGTTCCTTGCTGCAATAAACTACATGAAATGTTAGCTATGATTTGATGACACTCAAATCTGCTTTGTTGCCCACACAACTTATTCTGCTTCATTGTACTGTACTTATGCATCCCCATGTTATAGTCTTTAATTATAGAATTCATAATGTTTTTGTGCAGGAACCTTGCCATCTTTAGTGCCAAATTCTGCTTGGTGGTTACAGAGAGGAGAAATGCCCCAAACCCTTCCCTCTCACACACCCTACACAGCCCAGGAAGGGATGGGCACCTCCGTTCTGTGGAATGTGAACATGTGCTGCAGTCACAGGACAACCATGAAGATTTATGAAAGTTGTCTTGAGTAATAATGGATCATGTCTGAGGCAAGTACAGATGCTTTTTTTTCTTGTTGTCTGGTGAGACTTTGTGGGTGTGGTAGAATGTTCTAAATACATTTTAAACCCCAGGGGCATGTCCCCAGGAGCAGGAACATGCATTTCCCCAGGGACAACTAGCAGTGTCCCTGGGTTGTTCTGGGGGCCTCCGGAGCAGCAGTGGTGGCAATCTGGCTGTGTAGAGCAGGGGTCGGCAACTCCCAGCACACATGCTGAGCATGGCACGTGAGGCCATTTTGCTCATCACGCCACGGCCAGCCCTGGCTCTGGGTAGCTGCTGACAGTGACAGAGCCCAGGCTGCTCCCAGCAGGCAGCTGGGAGGCTGCAAGCCCTGCTGCAAGCAGCCCGGCCTCCATGATTGGCAGGAGATTATACCTGTCTAAACCATCAGCAATCTTAGTAGATTGCTAAAATCAGAGCAGTAGAGCAGTCAGTATTGGCTCTCTATGGATGTGTCTGATAAGCACCCCTTGTTTCAGGGGCACCTGGCTAAACCCCTAGGGACAGAAGTAGGGCTGGAAGCCATGTCCAGCAGAGATCCCTTGAACTTTTACTATGCATTTTCTACTTCAGGAACAGCTTTGTGTTCTGAAAAAGTATTTTATCTAACCAAGGACATAGAGTAGGTTGTTTAGGCTGGGGGAGATCGCTTGTTGCTTAGTTGTTTAATTGCTGGCCTCGCTAGAGGAAAAGCTGTATCAACAAAGTTCTGGAGCTGGAAGGGGGGTTACTTGGGGGGGAGATGGAAGGGGGGTTACTTGCTGGGCTTGCTACACATTTCATCACATCAGCAAGTTTAACCTGTTACGTAGCTATATAAGGCAGACACCCACTGGGGTGTGGGTGCTTGCTTTGCGAATGATTGCCAAGCGCCACTTTCTGCGCAGAAATAAAGATTAAGTTGGATCCTTCACCCCTGTGTGTTTATTGGCACAAGCGCACCGGGCACGAACTCACTGTCCTTTGCGGACAACATGTCTACATGAGATGCTTTACTGCACAGTAGAATAGTTTACTGCACAATAACTATGTACATCTACACATGCACATGCCTACTACGCAGTAAACATCACCACTTATGAGTAAATTTGCTACCTGCAAATGCAAGTATCAGATTTACTCACAAGTACTTAATGCACAGTGAAGCATGTGTAGACACCAACCAGAAGCAGATTTGCTCCCAGTCAGCATTGCCACTAGGGGCCACCCTGAGCTCAGCCCAGTATGCTGGGGCTGAGAGCCTTTCCTGCCCTAGGGCTGGCCCAGCTCTATGGAAGCCCCAGCCATAGGCCCTTTAAAACCCTTCAGACATTTTGAGCCCTGGAGAACAACAGCAGGGAGCCTGGGGGGACTGTTGGCCTCTTCTGCCCCTGCATATGCCACAGGCTATCTGTGCCAGACTGCCTGCACTCCAGCGTGACTACCTGGCACCACAGTACCACATGGCTGCCAGGCCTACACCATACAGCCCTGCAGGGTGCTCCAGGCTCCTGCCAGGCCTGCTAGAACCCAGGCCCAGCTGTAGCTAGCTCCTGGCCACTGGGGCCAGCACCAGCTGCCCGCAGCCAGCCCCCAACAGCCTGCCTGGACCCTGCAGGTGCTGCGGGACATCGTCTCACTGCACAGCTCCTAGTCCCATGCTGCGCCCCTGTATTGATACTGCAGGTAACTATCTAGAACTGGCAGCACAGGGACAGCTGCGCAGAGGCCCAGAAAGATGGTGTGAGAGCCCCAGTGTCCTTGTTGCCAATACCACATGCCACCATCCAGGGCCCCTACTGGTCCACAGAGTAGACTGGTGACTTTTTGGTACTGTAGGGCTAGGTGGAGGTGCAGCAGCAGTACATGTGGGGCAAGTGCTCCAACACCCCTCTATGAGGGGCTGTCAGCCTGGATGTGTGAGTGCGGGCACAACTGGCCAGTGTGGCAGTGCTCCATAAAAGTCAGGCCTTTTGGGCATAGTGGGTAAATAGCATCGACCACAGTCATCCGCTGGGGAGTTGCCTGTACGTCCATGCCCTTTATGTGGGAACTAGATACCATCCTTGCGCCCTGGAGCCCAGGCCACAGCCATGCTGTGTACAGCAGCATGGGTGGGCTGCTCAAGCCCCCACTCTAGCCTAGCACCCACAGTGATGTACTGCTGGGAGAGGGCCCCTTGGGGTGGCATCAGGATGTCCCACCAAACTCCCAGCCCCTAGCCCCCACCAGCAACTCAGGGAGCTCAGGCCAGTGCTTGCCCTGACAGCTCCACAGAGCCATGAGGCACAGCCGCTCATGTCACCGCCAGCTGCCAACAGTGCCAGCTCCTCTCGGGGATGGGGGGGAGGGCCTTGCCAGGCACCCACGCTCCATTCCCCATCACCCAATGAGTCCACCAGGAGCTGCATGCCATTGCCGCCAGCTGGGACTGACTGGAGCTGCCGTGAACACCAGCCACATGTATGCTGGTGGGAGGGCCCTCTCTGGGCCCGGGGGGGAGGGCCCTCTCTGGGCCCGGGCCCAGGCCCAGGCCCAAGCCCCCACAGCACACAGGGAGGCAGAAGACAGTGAAAAACTTTGAGCAGCCTGTGCCCCCACAGCTAGATAGACATGGGTCTCTCACATGCCAAGGAAAGCATTGATACCAGCAGCGATCTCCTCATCAGCTGTGAGGGGCAGGGACATGTAGTGCAGCCACAGGTAGCCCTCCAGGCAGTGGCAGAGGTTGTGGGGCAGCCAGGGCTTGCCCCCTCCACCATTGAAGTTCACGGTCCCATGCCAGATGTACACATTCACTCAGGACACCATGGCAATCATCATAAGCAGGGTGTAGTGGGTCGGGCACCCCTCAGTTTGTACAAACAGCTCCTTGTGCAGTGCCTAGGACACATGCAGCAGAGGCATGCTCAGAGTGCAGCACCAGCATGAGGGGGAGTTGGCCCTGGGTTGCCTCCCTGGAGAAGCCCCCTGTGGGGAGGGCAGGGGCTCAGGCAACTTCTTGTCCCAGGCATCTGGGAGCCCCACGCCCCCTGAGCCCAGGCACTGTGGGCTTGGTGGCAGTACAGGAGACTGCCTGGTCTCCAGGAGGAGAATCAGGGAAGCAGGGTCTGGAGCTGTGGTAGGTCTGCTCTGGGAATGGGATGGGGGACGCAGGCTGCCTGTGGCCAGCTTACCATGCAGTAAACTTCACTACCTCCCCTGGAGACTGAGCGGGGATGGGGGGCTTGGCCAGTGGCCACCTGGGCACCCAACTGACTTACCATGGTCCCTGGGCACCCATGCATGCCTGACCCCCAATCTGAGGCCGGGCAGCCAGTCTTAGCTAGTCCTCAGACAGCTAGTCCTGGATGTGGAACAATTACTCATTACCTTTTACAGGACAAATTATTTAAATGACAACTGTGTGGCTGCAATGAACTCACTGAAATGAAAACAAATTAGTTGATATCTATGTTTGACCCAAAGTAAATTCCTTACAAGCAGATACCAAACAGCAGGTACTTGACACATGTTTATTAACATCTAATAATGGCACAAAACTGTTTCTAAAAGAACATGTATCTTTTGAAAACAATGCAATCTAAAACAGCAGTATCATTTGTCAATTGGACTACTCCACTCCCATTTTATTCAAAAGATTCATTTAGAAAAAATAGCATATTTTCTGATTCTTGTGACATGACTAATTTGTGTAGAGTAGGAAAAGTCAATTAAAAAAGCTCGGAATTGAATCATCATCTGCTTTCCATGACTTATCTAAGAGAAGTTCTGTTTTTCATACTTTTGTCAGCTGTAGTGACACTAATGAAGGTGTACATTTGCAATATCATGGGTGGCCTTTGTGTAATGCTTTTAAGGTTTTTATCTTGTAAGCTGATTCTTTTTTTTAAACAAGAATGGCAGCATAATGGAAAGTGCTTTTTCTCTGAAATGACACCTCTGATTTTTGATACATTATAATCTGCCTGGCAACTGACTCCCCAGCCCAGCCCAGCCCAGCCCCTGGCTTGTTTACTTTTCATTCCATCCAGGAAGAGCACACACCAACTGCTGCAGCTTCCTGAGCCTGACGAAGGGTTTTTGAACCCGAAAGCTTGCTTAATAACTATTCTCCAACCATTTGGGTTGGTCTAATAAAAGATATCAAATTCACCCAAGGAACCTTGTCAGTCAAAAAGTTAGATATTTGAGAAGACTGAGATGGGTCAGGATTGTAATAACAGACAGCATAAATCTTGAGTGGAAGATTATGAAGGCAGGCAAAGAATTTCCATTAAAGATGAGTGAGGGTATAGAGATATTTCCTTTCCTTGGACACACAATCCTCTCTAGTAACTAAGCCTTGTTGTCATTTATAGTATACACAATGTATTCTGTATAAAAGGGATCTCCCCATTCAGCTGTAGTTAGAGCTATATGAATAATTTATTTTTTGATTCAGTTCTGACCCCAAAATTGTTTTTTTGTGTATCCCCTGATTATTTTATGTTTGATTTTAGTTTTATACCTTTTTAATAAAAGTAAAGCAAAGGTTTAGATTTGACAGGGGGACCAAAGGACTACTCGCAAACCCAGTAAGGAGACTCTGTCTCCCCTGTTGAAACTTTCCCACTTTGTATTAAAATAACTTAATATTCATTGAAACAGGGAATGGAAGTCAGGGTGTCCTGTCTTTCAGCTACTCAAAGTCCAATAGTTATGACTCCTGGGATGTGGGAGCCCTTAGTACAAATACACACTTTGATTTGAAATTTCCAATGTTATCTCTTCTTTTCTTTCCTTTTCTCTTTTAGCCATGTCTTTATGAGGCCCTAGATATAATCCCATAGGAAAAAACTAAGAGTTAATGCAGCTAGTCTGTATAATTCTTCCAATTGGCCAGATAACTTAATGCTAGTCAACTGCAATTTCTGCTAACCTGGAATTCTATTAGAGGGTATAGTAGATAGCGTGGGCATGAGAGACCATAGATAAACTCCTGTTTCCCTGCTTTACCACTTCCTACTCATCCCTGGCCTTCAGAGTCACCTCCTCCACAGTTGCCAACTGAGTAGCAAAGCTATGAGGAAGATGATCTTTAAGTGTGATAGGGTGTACTGAGACTTCTCTGTCCCTTCAGAGGGCAGACTTGACACATTTAAAAAATCAGTAACTGTCATTATAAATACATTACATTTCTCCAGTTTTGTATATGTTTTTGTTTATGCATTGGCATTGGACAAACATGTTTTAGCTCAATACAGAATTACACCCATATTCTCTTCCCATAAATTCAAAATGAATGCAGGATATTTCATATATATTGGGGCTCTGTGTCCACCATTATTTGGCAACCCCAAATGCTTATGCATTTTAGGTTCAATGGGTGCATCTATATGTGTGATTAATATGCACAAATAAACTCCGGAACTTATTGCTCCAGAGTTTTTTGCTCCTGGATGTGCCCTTTGAACATGTGCCCATGAGCAAAATACTCCAGAGTATATTGCTCTAGAATTTATTCGTGGAGCTGCATGTAGAGCCCAGTTGGAGCAGACCCAGGCAGTTGCTCTGAGGGTGATAGATTCATAGATTGTCAGGGCTGGAAGGGACCTCGCAAGATCATCAGGTCCAGTCCCCCTGCACTAGGCAGGAAAGATAACTGGGGTTAAGTGACCCCAGCAAGGTGACCATCCAGTCTCCTCTTGAAGATTTCCAGGGTAGGTGATTGCACCACCTCTGGAGGGAGACTATTCCACAGTCTGGACACCCTGATTGTGAAGTTTTTCTACAGCTCAGCCTGAAGTGGTCTTCCAGGAGTTTGTGGCAATTACTCCTGGTTTTCCCCAAGAATGCCCTGGTGAACAGTTGTTCAATGAGCTCTTGATGTATTCCCCTAATGTAGCAATAAGCTGCTACCAAGTCCCCTCTTAGTCTTCTCTTTTTTAGGCTGAAGAAGCCCAAGTCCCTCAGCTTTGCCTTGTATGGTTTGCCTTGCAAGTCTCTGATCATACAGGTGGCTCTTCTCTGGACTCTCAAGTTTGTCCACGTCCTTGTTGAAGTGAGGTGCCCAGAACTGGACACAGTACTTCAGCTGTGGTCTCACCAGTTCTGAGTACAATCAGAAATGAAAGAATCATTTCCTTGGTTTTACATAAGATGCATCAGTTGATGCATGCCAGAGTACTATTTGCCCTGCTTGCTACAGCATCTCACTGATGGCTCATGTTCATGCAACGGGCGATTATTACCCCTAGGTCCCTATCAGTTGTGGTGCTAGTCAACTTGGTGCCACCTATCCTGTATGTATGTTACGGATTGTTTGCCCCCCAATGGAGCACTTTACATTGCTCAGTGTTGGACTTCATCTGGTTCAATTCGCCCAATTCTCCAGCCTGTCCTGGTCCTCCTAAATCTGCAGCCTATCTTCAGGCATGACCATGTTCTCCTATAACTTGGTGTTGTCTTCAGACTTGGCCAGTAAGCTCTTCACCCTCACGTCCAAATCATTGATAAAGATGTTGAAAAGCACTGGACCAAGCACAGACCCCTGAGGGACATCACTGGCCATTTTTTGCCAGGACAACACAGATCCATTCATAAGAACTCTAAGGTCCTACCTCACAGCCAGTTTCCTACCCACTTAACCATCAAGCAGTTAAGCCCACAATCTTCCAATTTTCCCAAGAGGATACCATGGGATACTAGATCAAAGATGGAATTTCTAAGTTGTTTAATTCCAAGTACTTGATACATGGCTTTCATTACCCCGACATGAAATCACCAACACACTTACAGGCTATCACCAACACACTTACAGGCTGGGGGATGACCCTCTCACCAGCACTGTAGCAGAAAGGGATCTCGGAGTCAGTTGGCTGCAAGATGAACATGAGTTGTCAATGTGATGAAGTGTTCAGTAAAGCTAACCGCACTTTATCATGCATTAGCAGGTGCATCACAAACAGGTCCAGGGAGGTGATACATCCTCTCTATGCAGCACTGGTGAGGCTGCAGCTGGAATACTGTGTCCAATTTTGGGCGCTGTACTTCAAGAGAGATGTGGATAACCTTGAGAGGGTCCAGAGGAGGGCATTCATATGGTTAGGGGCCTGCAGGTAAGGCCCTACAAGGAGAGACTGTGGGACCTAAATCTCTTTAGCCTCTGCAAGAGAAGGCTGATAGGTGATCTTGTAGCCATCTACAAATTCATTGCAGGGGGGGAGGGGGAGGATGACAGAGCAAGGGATAGGAGATGTTCTGTTTACTAGGGCACCCCTTGGAGTAACTACAAATAATGGCCACAAACTGACAGAGAGCAGATTCAGGTTAGACATCAGGAAGAACTTTACAGTAACGGTTGCCAGAATCTGGAGTGGGCTTCCAAGGGAGGTGGTGCTCTCCCCTACCTTGGGGGCCTTTAAGAGGAGACTGGACAGGCACCTGGCTGCTCTTCTGACCCCAGTGCTCTTTTCCGCCCAGGGTAGGGGGTCAGACTCGATCTGTTGCGGTCCCTTCTGATCCTAATATCTGTGAATCAATGAAATTGGTACCTTGATCTGTGAGGATCTCCCAGGGGATCCCTACCCAAGATACCCACGTGACCAACTCCTCAGCAATACATGTCACTGTGGCTGATCTCAAGGGAATGGCTTTGGAATATCTGGTGGCATAATCCACCATCACTAATATGAACTGATAGTCAGCACTGCACTTTGGTAGCGGATCCATGATATCTAAGGCTATCCAATCAAAAGGGATATATATAATTGGCATAACTTGCAGGGGAGCCCAATGTGGGTGTTTCTCATTAACCCACTGGCACTTTCCTCAGGATGAACAACAGCGCACTACTTCTTCCTTCGAGCCAGGCCAGAAGAACCACCTACTTATTTTGACTGTAGTCTTACCTCAACCTAAGTGTCCTCTGGTAGGTGTAGCATGGGCTAATTCCCACACTGCTTGTCTAAAAGGCCTGGTTACTAACAGTTGTTCTATTACTACCCCCTCCATACTCCCCTTCTTAATTCTATACATTAAACCCCACTTTATCTCATAATAAGGATCACTTATGCTTAACTCAGGATGTACTTCATACCCTTCTATTCATGATGCCTCCTGGTCCCGTATCTGCACAAATTCGTCCTCCTCCTCCTGTGCCATCTTAAACTGGGGCCAACTGGTAATACCTTCTAGGTTTACAGGCTCTTCTTCATCCAAGGAGGAGACAATATCTTCCTCACCTATCCAGCCCTCCATGCTAGGCCACTGTTTCCATTCCATTTCAGCCCTATGTACTTCCTTCAACATGTCATATAAAGGAGGCCAATCTATACCAATTATCATCTTGTAATTGAGGTCAGGAGCTATTCGTACCCACATATGCCCCTGACGATTCTCTACTTTCAACTGGAGGAAACCTCACTTATACTTGTCCACTCCCCAAAGGATACACCTCTTCTGTACCAGCTTGCTCCACTGTATCTTTTCTTGGAGCACTAGGTCAGCCCTGATGAGAACAACCTGTGTCAAGTATATCCTGTATGGTATAACTTCCAGGGGAGCCCAAGATAGGTGTTTCTCATTAACCAGCTGGCACTCTCCACAGGTTGAACAGCAGTGCGCTACCTCTTTCTTCAGGCCAGGCCAGAAGAACCACCTACTTATTTGGCCGTAGTCTTGTCTCGACCTAAGTGTCCTCTGGTAGGTGTAGCATGGACTTTCCAGCAACCCGTGCAGTTACTACCAGTCACTCCCACACTGTAACCTCATGTCCACAGCCAAAGCTGCAATTCATAGCTTCAACTGCCTCTGTCTCAGGCAGCCTCTCCCTAGGGACATGCTAACCACCCTCATACTTCCAATGTTCATGTGCATTTTGGGGACATTCCCAAGAGAGGTGTCTATTACACCTATAACAGAGGGCACCCCTTCCCCCAGATTTATTAACTTTCCTTCATCGATCCTCATCTCAAGGCACATTAATTGTGGTGCTCCTATAATTCTTTTCCCCACTATAATCCACTTCTGAAGCTGCAAGTGTTTCTGTTTACCTCAGAACCTCCTCTGGGTCCAATATCTTGGTTACCGCCTGTAGAGTCTGACCCACTATATCTACCTGGGACATTATATTTACAACTACATCTGATTCTTCCTCCATGGCTGGGTCTGTAATTTCATTCCTAGCCAGTGCACCAATCCATAAATATCAGTGAGTTGTTCTGGCCATCTGTTGACATCTAGAGGTGGAGTCTTCTGTACACATGCCCTTGGGCCTGGACACTTTAACACGAAAGGAAAATATACTACGGTGCAAATACTCTTTTTCACCTGCCACGCTTAATGTTTTGATATTGAAGAGGAAGAGAGCTCTTAATTCCTGTGCACCAGGATTTTGCTCAGTCGCATGATGTACCATGGGGCTCTGCCTCCCCTACACCCTGTCCTAGTGCCAACCCAACATCATCAGTCACCATCAGATAACTAGGGCCACCTGTGTGCCCACACAATCCTTCAGTACTTGGTGCAAGATGCATCTAAGCTAGTAGCCTCAATTCATCAAAGTCAATAGGTTATATGGCTAACTCTGCAAAGTCTCTAGTTCCTCCAATAGGGCTTTCCCCCATGGACCCTTAAATACTTCGAATTGCTTAATTTCCTACACACTCTAAAGACAGCGGTGGAGGGGGAGGGGGGAAGAGAGATTTTTCTCTACTTCCCTGTCTCCACTCACAGTTAGATGTCTTCCTTGTTCATTTTTCAGGACAACAAAAGACTATCCAGCAGCTCTTTGGGTCCAGTGCTCCAGTCCTTCTGATCACTGCTTTACAGGTGACTTTGAAAGCTCCTCTGAGCCTTCCTATAAAACCTCCACAGATTTCCACTGCTTG
>NW_005842513.1:939890-951406 GCF_000455745.1 Alligator sinensis | reverse complement strand
ACACAGGAAGCCATATCTTTCCCTTGAGCTTCTGCTTCCCTCTGGCACTTCCAGGGGCAGGCACATCTTTATGATGGATGTTGGACCCTGCCCAGCCAGGCAAAGCCAGCACGCACCAATAAAAGCATGCTGGGACTGGAGCCAGGGTTTTTCCCAGCTGTCTGGATCCTGCACAAGTCAGTAAGCTGCCAGGCTGGGGTTCTCTTGGCACTTCTGGCTTATGTTGGGGCAGCTCCCATCTGACTGCCACACACTGGTTTCATGTTTTTTGTTTTCTGTTTTTCTTTTTCTTTTTTTGCAGAAACCATTACTATTTTGTGAAATGAAGACAGCCATACTCAGCCTAAAACAGATTAATTTCAAGATGGCATGATGCTGTACCTCACTGGCAGACTATGCACCCTTTGTTCATAATGTACTTTACTTTCAATAGCCCTGATTTGAATTATGGTGGTAATAACTGATTTTAAACAATGAGTTTCTTGATGATTATGATGCTACAAGAGAACATCTCCTGGTAACAGGGAACAAAGCTATATTCAGATTGTTTTCTCTTGCTTCTTTTACCATTAGTCTTCCATTATAAAAACCGGTATCAGGTATACACTATACCTTTTAGATTCTATTGGATATATAGTTGTTAAACTAATCAAGTTTGTCCTCTGGCTCCAAACATACTATACCTATGTTATACATTCTTCCATATTGGCTGACTTGGGACAAAATATTCAGTCAAATTAAAATATATTTGCTAAATTGTGGGTATTGTGTCCATTCTAATTCCTTGTTATCATTATTTTTTTCTGTAAGGGGCTGATTTTTAAAGCATGTAGGAAAAAATTGTAATTTATCTTATGTATAAGGACATTATCCTAAGTGGAGATTTTATAATGCCAAAATATTAGAGACCTAGTTTGAATAAATAAAAGTAATTGGAAGGTTTTCTGCTCTAATGTAGGTCAAGGTTTTGGCAGTGGGTGAAATTTTAAGTTGATTTTCCAGAACTATCCAGCTCATCAAGATTCATATGTGTGAAAAATGTATTGTACTGGACAGGTTTTGTAAATAACATCTATCTGAGAAAATTCTAGGATATCTCTAAAACTGTTCAGTTCTCTTTATGGAGGCAAAGTTTTCATTAATTTCAATGGAAGGTATTCCTGGGTCAGAAACATAGTGCTAATAAAATATACTTGCAAGAGAAATGCTGTGATTGCAGGACAGGATGTAAGCATAGAGTGCCCAATAGGATGAAAGGTAACTGAGGAACACAGGGCCCCAGTACAGAAGAAAATATTGTTCATTCATCTTTAATTTGTAGGAATGGTACATGGGTGCAATCCCCTCACTGAGCTAAATTTTGCAACCCTCACTTGGATACAATTCCCCAATTCTCATTGGATTCAATGAGATTTCTTTCTGAATAGAAACTGTAAAAATTAAGTACAAGCTCTAGGATTCAATTCCTTGTTGTCACTCTGACAGCAATCTCATTGACTGATTTTTCAATTTTTAGGTGAGGATGAAAAACAGAAGTGAAAATGATATGAAATGTGTTGTTCTTCCTTGAAAAAGAAGGCAAGAGATAATTAAAGGAAATTTTCAATCAAAAACATTGATTAGTCATATATTTAAATAAATGCTTAAGTACTTTGGTGACTGGGAGCCAGAGGACTGCTTTTTATTGCTAAAACAGTAATCATCAAGAGGTGTAGTATGCATTCAGCACACTAAAACTATCTTTTTACCGGATCCAATGACTGTTCAGTCATTCATGAATGTGTGGGATGAGCTGTTCCTGACCTGTAAGTTACCTCCTGCTGCAGGGGCAGGTTGTTTTGCTCGTGTAGAAGTTATTTTATAAATATAATTTTGGATACTATGCATACACATAGTCAGCATTAGTGTAGTCTCTATGGTCTTATTATTTAACAAATAATAAATAGTAATTTACATTCTACTCAGATATAGATTTTAAATTCAGGGGTAGTGTTTTTTATTTCATAATTCTTGGAGGGGCCATCAAAAACTGTTAATTTGGAAAAGCCGTGTTTGTTAAAAAGACAAGGAAATGCAGTTTGTACTATTTGGGCATTGTAACATGGAGATTGTAACATTGAAACATGTAACATATTTTTCTGAAAAATATACAGAATTTGAGTGAATGCCCAGTTCCAAATTACAATATTGTGAGAAATAACCAGCTGTTCTTTACAGCTTTGACAGGAGTGGCTATAACATACAGCTATAAACAAGAAATTATAGTTAGTAACGGTAAAGCAGTAGACGGTGATCAAAAGGAGTGTACTGCCCTTTCTCTCATAACTAAAAATGTCACTTACTGTTCTCCAGAACATGGAGCTAAGGGCAATGAAATACCCCAAGACCCCAACTGAACAAAGTGCTTGAGCATATGCATAACTTTAACCACATGAATAGACTCTGAATTTAACAGGACTATTCAAATGTTTAATTAAGCAAATTCTCATGTCCTTTACTGAATCCAGCTGTAAAGTTTTGTGCAGTGGTGCTTCACTTCAGTGCTTTCTACAGATCCACAACTTCATGGAGATTTTGTAGCCTGATGAAGGTCTATAGCTCTGGGAATTGCAGCCCGAGAAGAGAAGCAGCATAGGGATAGTTTTAGTGCAATTCATATTTTTATTATGCCTGGACAAAACAACTTTTTCTTCCTCATCTCTTCCAGAAAAATATGGAATGACATGATAATATTAGTAGACAAAAATATTCTTCAGAGTAGACTGTGACAATAAAAATGGCAGACTTGTGCTAGAGAAGGAGACATGACAAATAGTGCATTAAATGTTAATGTCCCAAATGAGAAACTATAAAGCTGTTGTTTGAGAATTAAAAAAAAATCTTCATAGAAAAGGCCTCTCATTTTTTCCGTGTAATGATGATTTTAATTAAATCCAGAAATTAAAAATAGGAAACAAATTTTGATTAATAGGGTATTGTTAACATAAAACAGAAAGTTCAGTTAGTATACGGACCCCCAGAAATATCTAATTTTTCAATTACAACAGCCATAGAAGAGAATTTCTTAATTCCTAAAATTTGAAAGCTAGAAGAGAGACCGATCCAAAAATTATGATCTGAGTTAGCTCATCATAATTTTGTAGTTCTCCGTCTGACCACCTGACTAAGAAACAATTAGGATGAAACAGCCTACAAGCCTAACCTGTTGTTTGAGAAGTGGCATGAATAAATACACTGATGCTAGAAAGTCAGTGGAAATCATTTTAGTGCAATATAAACATACACTGTATAACACACAGTCGGTATGTGAAGAATTGAATGGTCAGATTAATGAGAAAGAAAGTTAGAACAGAGTTAAAAAGAAAAGAGAAAATGCTTCTTACAAATGTGTTAACACATAGCATTTAACCATATTTCCTAGGAATATTTCTGGGCAGAGATCATCTGATCTTTAGTTTATGAAAATAGCATCCATATTGCTTTTGATAAATAGCAATGAGAGACTTTAATGAAGCTCACAAGTCCACACTGCAGCAGCATCATGTCTTGGCATTGATGCCCCCTTTGGTTTCATTGTGCTTGAGAACAGTATTGCCCTCAAAGTGTAGTAAAATGGTTTTAAAATACAAAAAGGTCCACAAGAGTATCACTTGACTAAAAATTAAGTTGCTTTGCAAACTTGTGAGGAAAGGAATTGGGAATACAGAAATGCATATTTGGGGCTAACCAGAAAGTCTTTTTTATAGCCCAACTTGAACAAATCACACAGTGGTACTTTTGGTATTATGTGAGACAAATGAAACAGGAGAGAAACAGGGGACTGAAATCAATGTGAGAATATTTATGTAGGCTTAGAGAAAAACCATTGATCCTATGGATAAAAAAGCTATTATTGAAGTACTTAGCAACAGGTTTTCAAAGGTCATTGCATTCCTTCAGATGCAAACAGACATCTAGTAGGATTTTCCAGAACCCATGTCTATACCATCAGAAGGTGACTCTAAAAAGCATCACAATGAAGCAAGGTGTGCCCATGTACAGTTTATCCCAACACAGATGTAGTGCAACTGCCTTTAGAGAAGAAGTGGATACTTACCAAGTAGCACATCCAAGAAGATATAACTGAGAGTGCATTGGCATGTGTGGAGTGTGCTTAAGGGCAATTATGCTGCACACACTTTGCAAAGTGTGCAAGCACAAGGCAGACATGATACACTTTACTGTGATACTCCTTAGCACAGTATCTCGATAATGTAGACAAGCCCCTAGGCTAGTAATTCCCAAAGGATGTGCCACAGCACATTAGTGTGCCACAAGAGTGACAGAAGTGTGCCATGAGATCCCACGTGTGAGGAGGTAATTGCTCTCCTCTCCCATCTGACACCTGGAGCCTGCCCCAGCTATTCCAGCGACACCTGGGGCTGCTTCTCTGGGGACTGCCACCACTGCTGCTGCCTTCCCCTGCCCTTCTTCACCCCCAGACAGCGCCTGTGCTGTCTCTCCCCTTCCCTCACTTCTCCCCAGTAGTACCAGAAGTGCACTCTGTTGCAAGTGGGCAGGCAGGCTGATGCACAGACAGAGTCATGCTTTGCATCCTGGCTCATGCCTCTACTCCTCCCATGCTCCAGGGTTTGACAGGAGGGGCCATGGAGGCCAGTGTGTAAGATCCTGCAGGACAGCCTCAGTAGTGGAGGCTACCCTTGCCCTCTGAGGTAAAGACCAGGGGTCAAGAGAAGGAAAACACTGAAAAGAGCACGGCACAGCAGGGTCCTGCCCCCACTGGCCTTAAGTGACACCAGTTAAATTAGTGATTCTCAGCTTTGATGAGAAGCACATATTTTCTGATTTTAGATCTGTCTCAGTGATTTTCAATGGGGGTGCTACGACATTTAAAGAAGCTATGGAATTTTTTTTTTAACAGTACATCTCAGCACTGCTATGATTTTCTTTGACAGAGGGATGGAATATGTTACATATTTTGGGAAAACGCACTTAAGTACACACATACACATATACTATACATACATATATATGTGTGTCACATTCACACACTTTTTCGGGTGTAAGAGTGAAGTGTATCAGCAAATTTAATCCAGAAAAAGTCTGCCCCAGTTATCCAATTTGAGTAAATACTGCCTTAAGTGCTATGGAAAATATGGGCTGTAGAAGCTGCAACAGTCCACTGTGATGTAGTGAGAGAGTCAGCCTGTGCAAAATGATTGGGCACAGCCCTACCATAAATGGTGCATGTGCACGGTGGCTCACACCTGCCTCTAATGAAGGTCATGCTTTTCAGGCAGGGTGTTTTCATAAAATAGAAAATAAGGAACATTGATCTATTGTACTTTGTTTTGGTAATGAATAGGATTTATGTCATGAACAGGCACTACAATCAGTCTG
Source organism: Alligator sinensis (assembly GCF_000455745.1). NCBI lineage: Eukaryota > Metazoa > Chordata > Crocodylia > Alligatoridae > Alligator > Alligator sinensis. The sequence continues at coordinate 946,006 of NW_005842513.1, read as the reverse complement.
ATCATATTATTTGCCTTGTATATGATTCTTCAAAAATGTGGAAGCAGAAGAAAATAAACTGAATCTTACATCTATAAATCATGCTATCACAGAAATTTGAGGCAGCTGCTCTTGTAGTGCTCTTTACATCAATCTTACACTTCAATCTCCATAACAGTTTTCAAATTTTTCTTGGATGAGGTAATTTCTTTTCCATTCAGTTTGCTCTCTACTCTGAGAGATTAACTTAATGCTTTAGAGTACTTCTTGTCTATGCACTTGAATAGATTATCTGCTTTTGATTCATCCTTCTCATGCTTGCACTATTATAATTAGTATTTTCAAAACCTATGTAAGTCTTGTGTACATCCTAGAATAGCAAAAAACTATTTTCCTCCAAATAATAGCTTCTCAGAATCCACGTGGCAAAAGTTTGTTTCTAGAGGAACAGACATTTTCAAATGTAGTGCCCCTACTACTTAAACCAGAAGAAGTTCCACTAGTTTTCAATAGCTATGGCCCCTAATATATATATTTATCTGGCCTCTGACCAATCAAGGCCATGATAACTTTTGACCTTCAGCACAATGTTCTGGTGCTATGGATATTTTGCCCAGCAGGTACATACTAGCCTGAATCAGATGCATCAATAAAATGTTTGAAGGAAAAGGAAAAATGATTGTGCTCTGAAATGAATGCCAGCAAAATGACTGTATACCAGGGGGCGGGCAATTTCAGAGAGAGGGCTGCTTAATGAGTTTGGCTGAGCTTTTGGGGGCTGCAAGTGTACCTCCACCCGTTGACAAGTGTCCTGCCTCCTGGTCACCATCTTGGGACCAGAAGTCCTGCCTCCTAACCCCTGACCTTTGTCACCAGAAGTTCCTCCCTTTGCCCCCAGAAATACTCCTTTGTCGGGGGGGAAGGGGTTGCCATCTTGGAACAAGAAAAAAAAACAAATTATATACTAAAAATCAAACATTCACAGTAACAGATTTTAATTTTATTTTAAGAAAATATTTTGTCCTGAATTGTGTTTGCGCTGTGTATATAGAGGTGATTGCATAATAGCTCAAAGTGAAGTGGTGGAGGGTGTGGTTGTGGGGTGTGCAAGGGAGGGTTTATAGGTATGGTGGCAGCCCCCCATGTCTACCCCCATGAGCCAGTCAGCACCTGCCCTGCAACAGCCTGGAGCCCAAGCTCCCTACAGTAGCTCCTTGTCACTGCCAGCAGCGCACAGCCCCAGTGTGCCCTGCACTGCCTGGTCATGGCACGTCCTGCTGCCTCTGGGCACACAGTGGGCCTGGGGCAGCTCCACAGCTGGATAGCTTTTCTAGGTACCAGCAGGTACATACCAGCAGGTACATACCCCAGGTGGGGGTGGCACCTTCTGGCTGCTACCACCTCTGCCCTCAGCCCCGCAGTACTGGCAGGGACCTGCACCACATAGCCCTGACCTGGTGTGCCCCGCACCTGCTCCAGGCTCACCCATCAGGGCTTAGCAGCAGCAGCAGCAATGGCGCCAGGCAGAAACTGTTGCTGGGTGTGGGGGGGGAGCGGCCCCCCCTCTTTGCTGCCTCTGTGCAGTTCTCACTGTAGCAGCCCGGAGCCCACAGCATGCTGGGCTGCCTTGCATCTCTGTCACCACTGATGCAGCACCATCTCTGGGCTGCCCAGCATGGCAACAGTGACAGCACAGAGCAGCTGCAGGGAAGTGCAACATGGCGTGGGCTTCAGGTGGCTGCAGCGAGAACTGCCTGGCAGCAGCAAGGGGGAAGGGCTGCTTTTCTCCCGCACTAAACAACAGTTTCTGTCCAATGCTGTCACTGCTGCTGCTGCTGCTGCTGCTGCTCAGCCCCCATGGGTGAGCCTGGAGCAGGTGTGGGGTGCGCCAGGTCGGGGCTGTCTAATTAAGGTCTCCACTGGTACTGTGGGACTGGGGGCAGTGGCAGCAGCAGCTGGAAGGAGACACCCCTGCCTGGGATGCCTAAAAGGCAGTCCAGCTGTAGAGCCGTCCCAGCCCCACTGCTTGCCCAGGGGGAGGCAAGACACACCATGGCCAGGCGGGACCAGGGGACCTGCTGTGGGTTGGACAAAGCCCCTCCATGGGCCGGATGTGGCCTGTGGGCCGTATTTTGCCCACCCTTGCTGTATACTGTTTATCTGGGGTTTTGATAGGAGTCCAAGGGAGTGAGACACCTAACTCCCATTAACTACCATGCCTTTGACCCCTCAAGATTAGGGAAAGCTTATGTTAATGCAAAATGCTGGCACCCACTTGTTGAGAGCAGCAAGTATATAACATCAACCATTCAGCCACTGTACTTGTGTCCAAGTTGTTGGTGATATCCAACGTGGTTTGGGACACAGTTACCTGAGGGCCTAAATCTCTTCCTGGGCCATGCAGTCACACTTGTAATCAGTGGATGTTCTCAGGCTGATTATAAACCAAAGTATGCAGGTGGCACAAGTTTTTGCTGCAAGGGGTGGCCAATGTACCTTGGTGTTTTCTTCACCAGATCTGAATTTGTTAACCTATAGGAAATCTGCTAGGTCCAAACTTTATCTCCAGCATTTGGAGATGTTTAATGTTTATGTAGAAGTAAGAGTGTAGAAATCAATGGAGGTGAGGCCTGTTTGTGTTTGGTATTCGGTGTTATAGTTCATGATGTGGTAGAAGGAGCACTTAGGCTTTTCTTGAATTGGGGGTGCGGGAGGTTTTGTATTTTTACCAGACTGTGTGTTAAGTAGAGTATTTTAAAATGGAAATAAGTAAACAAAATGTTATGATCAAAATATTATACCAGTAAGTCTTACATTTTCCTTTTTTTTTAACTTTTAGGAAGTGCCTTAATTCATAGAGGAGCACTAAGAAAATAAAATGTGGTGGTAGCCAATAAATATTAATTCTACCATCATTCTTTCAAACATCTATGGTAATACTTAGTCTTGTAATACTTATCTTGTATTTGTCTTTTCAACCTAGTCTTCAAAATACTGTACCTATTCTTAGATTATTTAGCTACCATAAACTTCCCAGAAACACTGTCAATAGCATCAGATATATAGCTTATACATTTGTATGCTATCCATACACTCCCTCCTTCTCAATAGGTGTTATCCGCACCTACCTGAGTATTCTTGCTTAATTTTCAGTGTTAAGATTTCTTAAATGGTAATATTCACTCTAGTGAGAACCATGCTTCTAGATGAACAGTGTCCAGCATTTAATTCTTTACATCTTGTAATAATTCTATTACTCGATTCAATGGAAGTTTTAAATTGTCATTAGGCCAACAAAATATCTACAGACCAAGTATGTTAAAAACAAAAGAAACTACATTAAAGCTAACTGACTGAAAATAAACAAAAATTAAAAGTTATGAGACAAATGTAGCATGAAATGGTGCAGAGACTACATAAATTGTTAGAGTACTGGAGTGGGTCATGTTAAATGTAAATACCCTATCACCATTGATATGTCTAGGAAACTGACTCTTATTTAGAGCTCCATACTTCTCTGTTACTTTAAGATGAGGACATCAGATTATGTTTCCCAAATACTTTGTTTCCAAAGTTGGATTTATATGTGCAGATCCTCTTAGAGGAAGTTATTGCTGTCCACTAAATTGAAAAGTTAAATAAAGCTCCCAAGTAGATGTCTTCACCTTTGAATTCATAACCCTGTAAAGGACTGAACATGCCATGTGTTGGGGTAAGCATGGAGCAAGTTTTAGAACTAAGCACAAGAGATGAAAAAAGAGCTATGTGATGAAGAGACTCCTTTGCCAAGCCTGTGAAAACTTTTAGATGGACTTGGGGTTTAACACCTAAACTGAAAGCAGTTCATAGCATAGTAGCAGTACATAGCATAGCTGGTGGGACAGTCAAAGAGGTTTTTTTTTTTTAGGAAGCACCTCACTCCCCTTCCTATTCTTCGTAAACTTATTAGCCATTGTTTTTAAACCCCTGCACTAATACCTCCCTCCGTCTCTTTTCTATTTCTTCCTCCCTCTTTCCCATAAAACACCTGGAAGAACTGAATTATTCCAGCTCAGACACCCTCCTTACCCATTGTTCTAATGAAGCAGAGTCAGGACAATGTTAATGCTACATGTGCATGATTTTTAAAGCTGCTTCTCTTTGTGTAATATAAGACAGGGACTTTGCCAGCCCATGGTTGATTTGCTGCATGTTGAAAGCTTGACTTATACATAAAGTACATTATATCAAACAGAAGTCACACTTTGTACTTTGATAGGTCCCCCAAAACCATTGAATCCAGTTCTAATTAGTAATAGATATATGTAGAGGCAGCATGACAGGTAGTTCCAAAAAAAACCCCAAAACAAAACACCTGGATATTGTGTCCTGTGGTGTGAACAGCAATTACAGTTGAAGCAGGAAGCAGAGTTGCCCCCAAGTCAACAAAGTTAAATAAAGTGAGGTGCTTTAAAAATATGTATAGCCATTACAGGTATCAGGAGTTCTCTGTGTCTGTGCTCTCATTCTTGTCTCACACTGCAGAATTTCAGGGAACTACAGAGAACAGAATTCAACACAATTCTCTCATGCCCAGAGCTGCCTGCTTCCCCATCTCCACATGCTGCAGAGCCCCTGCACTGAGACACCCTGCGCCCCTGCTCTCTGAATGTCTGGGGTGCAGGGTGCCTCAATACAGGGGAGCAGGCAGTGCTACTTTTTTCTGGCTTGTGCCACTTTTTTCTGGGATGTTGTTTGTTTGTTCGTTCATTCGTTCATTTGTTTGTTTGTTTTTTGGGGGGGGGGTTGCTAGCAGGAAATCCTGGTAGCAAATTTTGCTCCAGCACTGCAAATTAGGAGCACTGCAAACTGATTAATGTTCAACCCATGAGGCTTGTGGCACTGCAAATAAGTTGCAGCACCACAAACCGCATGTGCTTACATATCTGGATCCAGCCAGAGAGTGCATCTACACAACACTATTACTGCAGAGCAGACTAATTAGGTCCACGGTAAATATCTTGGGCGCGTCCACACATGGAAGCACATGCGCTTGCAGCAGCTCAAATAGAAGCAATGCAAATTTGAGCTGGGGCTTTTTGCCTCAGCACACGTGCTGGGACATGCACTTTGTTGCGGAGCAAATCGTGCCACTTGGGACAAAATAACCCTGCCTGGCTCCTCCCAGATCTGTAGCCAGGGGGAGCTAGAGCCCAGGGCCAGCACCTGTGCTGTCCTCAGCAATATAAAAAGCTGCCCTGTCCTGGCCCCAGCAGTACAAAAAGCTGCCCTGGCAAGTAGTTTCAGGGCTACTCACTCTCAGGAGCTTCTGAGGCTCAGCCAAATGGTACCTAGGGATGCTACCCCTTGTGCCAGCTGGACTGCTGAATCAGCCCTGAGAGTTCCCTGCACCCTCTACCTACTGCAGCAGTCTGGCAGTGGGGGCTGCTGCCTGGCTGCACACCTACCAGACCCGGTGGGTTGTGCTACAGTGTTGGTCTTTGTGCAGCACTTCTGCCATGTGTGCCCCCTGCCCAGGCATCTGGGCAGCTATAGCCCAGAAGAAGTTCCGGGTGTGGTGGCCTGCTTTGAATGGTCAAAGCATGTCCTCCTGGCCCCATTTGGCTGGGAGGCAAACCACAGCCAGCTGGGTCTAAGGTGCCAGCTCTGAGCAGGCAGGGTCCTGCCACTGGCCTCCCTAGCAGGAATTCTGGTGTTTCCTATTGGAAAACTAAAAAATCCCTCATAAAAAAATCCCAAAGTCACTCTGTAAAATATCCCAAAATCCATGTTCCTCCACAATTAAAATAAAAGACCACTATAAAGAAAGAGAGAGAGTGAGACAGAGAGATAGCGATCAATTGGGCAATATTTTATTGATATATCTACAGTGTTAAAGCAATTTAGAAGAGTACCAGTGTCTGTATCATAATAAAGTCAGCTCTAAATACATGTTTAATGAATTCATGAATACATGAATATATATTTTGCTGGCCCCAACAGGGGCTTCAGCCCCCCGCCTCAGGGCTTACAGCCCCCCAACAGGGGCTATGACCCCCCACATGGGTTATAGCCCCCCACAGGGTCCACAGCCCCCCCACAGGGGCTACCCCCACCTGCAGGGACCACATGCCCCGCCCCACCACCACTTGCTCCCC
>NW_005842513.1:925580-939259 GCF_000455745.1 Alligator sinensis | reverse complement strand
CAGGAAATGGATCAGGGGTTTGGAGGGCAGGCAGGGGGTGGGGCCAGGCTGGCCAGGTCTGTGGGAGGCTGGGGGAGTGGGCAGGGCCAGTGGGGGTCCCCACCATAGTCCTCTCCCCCCTCGTCCAGCCCCCCTGGCCCCTTACTTACTGGCACTGGAGCCCTTCAGTACCAGGGTGAGGGCCAACCACAGAGATGCTGTAGCAGCCAGAGCGTCTCTGTGGAGGACCCAGCCTCTGGTTGCCTTAGGGCACAGTCTGAGACTTTTCTTAACTCCATTTTTTTTGACCCCTGGATATCCAGGGGTCTAATTTTGCCCCCACGCTGCAAACTTGCATTAGGGGAAACCTTTTCCTGTTGCTGCACGTGTCTCTTGCAGTGTCACAAAGGGGTTTGAGATCCTGCAAGAGGCGCATGTGGGCTTGTCTGGATGCGCCCATGAAGTCCATTCCAGCCCTACTTTTCTATCATCCTTCCTATATTTCTATGACTTTTATCAATTAAATGTGTTGGTCGTGTTAGCTAAATTTTTATATAGTGAAATTACTTTGTCTAGTTCTGATTATTTGCATATATTGATGGTTTGTTGAGTATCTGCTTACCTGCTTTTATCATTAGTTATTTTTTTCAGCCTAACTTTTTAACTTCTTGTTTTTGTTCTTTTTAATAAAGAAATCTTAGAAGGAATTGAGCAGTAATTTTAGAGTACTCTTTAATCTTATCATCCTACACCTTTATTTAATAAGCTACTTTTTTTCTCTCTGACTGCTTTCCCATGACATTTTTGTAAAATCTTGTTTTATACCACTTAATACCTTTGGCTGGCTTTAAGTCATTCTAGATCTCTGGGACTTTTTTGTTGCTGCTGCTGTTTCCCCCTTCTTTTCTTTTACCTCTTCAAACCCTAATTTCTTTTATATGTTCTTATTTAATTGATTCTGTTTCCTGCATGTTATCTTTTTATCCTAAGTTCTCTGTGTAGTCCTTGTGAAGCCATAGGTACTGCTTAATAATGTTGTTTTCTTCTTTTTTAGGGGACATATGCAAGATTTTTGTGTATCTTATGGTTTCTTCTAGCTTGTAGAATTTTATTCCTTCCATGATATCTTGCTTACTGGGTTGCTTCCTTCCCAAAAAGGTGCTTTTAGTAATCTAATTACTTCAATCTGTATTTAATGAGACAATTTGTTAATTAACTTCTGGAAGATTTACATAACTAATAATTAGGAGTCTGGCACTGAAGACAACTCAGTACAAGAAACAAGTCTGTACATCATGCACGTGCCTCCTAGCTTATATTAAGAAACCCAAGACAGAGACTGCTTTGCTTCCTTATGTGTCAGTCCTATGAACCAGATTTTTCTTAATGATATTTAGGCATCAAAAGACTCAAAAAGGCATTGTATTGGCTTTTCAAAAGCATCTAAGCATGTTTAGCCTCACCTCACCTCAGATTCAGAAAAGGACTTAGACACCTGGCCCCCACAACAGAATCCAGAATACTAACCTAAGCATCTCTAGTCTCCCTGTTCAACACTTGGGGAGAAATAAATTCCTCAGATGCACAACAGCCAGCACACTGAGCAGGGCGCTGCCTGTACTGGCCGAAAGGGAACACAGCACAGAGGAATGCCTCTTTTGGAGCTATTAAGAGCCACTTGGAATCATACTGGAACCATTTTCTGAAGGTAGGCATTCAAGCTCCTTAAAAATCAAATGGAGTCATTACTTTCTTTTAAAAATGCAGCTGTTCCACATTGGACAAAAAAATGAAAGATTCACTAGGCAAGACAGAGGCTGAGCATGATGCTGTACAAAATGTTAGGGCCCCTACTGAGCAAGGGATTCAGCTGATGCCTTGAGCACTATTTCAGTATTTTATCTGCTGGTTATTAATGTAAAATATAAACAGTCCTTTGAGCAGGGGCTAAATCAAGGTCAATGGCGTAACTGGCTGCTACAGGGCCCTTGATGGCAGCTCATGTGGCAAGGGTTAGAGGTTTACTGCTGTCACCAACTTTTTGCCACCAACCCACTACTGGTTTTTGGTGAGTAAAAAGGAGATGACACCTTACCTGCAGCAGCACACCACCAGCTAGTGGTGCCACTTCTCTGCCTTTCTCCACCCTTCCTGCTGCCACTCAGTCACTGAAAGAAAGGTCCTTTGTTCAGGGTTGTGGGGAAAGGAGGAATGGACAAGGGACGGATGGGTGAGGGATCTCCATTCCCATGGCTCCCCCCACACCACTTAGGCAATGCCTTGGGCTTGTGCGCCACTTGTTCACCCATTATTGCACGAGATCAAGCTCACCTGTTTTCTCAGGTGAGCATCCCAACCAAAGTGATAAATTACTGAGATGTTATGATTATTTTTATGGTATGGAGCAGCCCACACCTGAAGATAGAATTTTATGGCCAGTCCTGTGGGATACCTTCTCAAGAAGTATTATTTCCTTCTATTTCATGATGCATTATCTCTCACTGTATTCATCATATTAGGATTGGTTTTATTTTTGCTGCCGTACCACGTTGGCAAATGTAGATTTAACACACATGCTCCTTATCACTTCCTTGCCCCTTCAGCACTACTGCTTTATAGGCTGCTCACCACTCTTTTCAAGTTCTATTTCACTTTTTCTGCCCATATTTCCAGTCTTTCTAAGTCATGGTATCATTTCTCCGTCCTCACTACTATTCTTAACATCACCCAATATTGTACCATTGTAAATCTTACCAACTTCCTGTCTTTCTTCACATATCACATGGTTAATGAACATCTTGATCAAAGCACTGATTCCTGCAACTCCACTAGGGATCTTCCCCCAGCTAAGTATATTGAAGTTTTAAATTTTTTAGCGGTTTTTAAATCCACATACTAGCATTTATATTTTAGTCAAACAGTTACTTTTAAGAGATTTCACATCATTCTAGGCCTGTTCTGACAGAGCTCAGAACAGAAGGAATTGACACAAGTGGCTCCATACCATAAACCAATTAGATTACTGAGATGCTCCATTGCTAAGAATGCTCCTACCTTAAAAATGGAGAGGGGCCATTGTTTAGGGCACTTTTCTGGAAGGTGGTTTGTAATTTCCTTAGGCAAGGAAGGAATTATGTGCAGAACTTCTACATCATGATGGAGGGCTCTAAGCACTGAATCATTGTATAAACGTTCTACTTCCTCATTGTCTTTTTCCCACCACCATCTTCAAATAAAACATCTGCCTCTTCATTAAATGCAGGGATTTTGAGGATCTCATTAGTGGATTTTGGTGCCTAAATCCTACTTAAGCCCCATTTTAAGTATAAATCCTCTTGTGTATGTGTGCTCTAACTCCTACTGACATCAATAGGAGTAAGGCACCATGGCTGCTTAGGCATTTTTGTATATCCATCTAGGGACATTCTTAGGCTTCTAAATACCTTGGAATTTTGCCCTGTCATCTCGGATATGCATTATATGTCCAAACTGATTATTTTACTTCCAGATTACCTCTGCAGTTTGTGAAACCAGAGAGAGAAAAATAAAAGAAGCTAGTCATAATGACAACATTGAATTCTGCTCCCTCATTGACAGGAGTCTGAATTCTTTTCTCCAGTGTTGTGTTTTTACTACCACTTGTGCTGCTTACTGTCTTGATTTATTCACTTAAGAATATATGTTAAAGATGTTTGGGTGTTTAAACCTTATTTCAGTTAGAGTAAGGCACACAGGTGCCTCTCTCCATCTTTAAGTGTCTACAAATCTGGCCTTTACTCCCTAACTCCCACAAGTCAGATTTCATTTCTGTATCATGCTGTTGTTGGCTTCTTGCACAACTGGCATCTCAGGACATAAGTTTTCTGGGACACTTGGAGAAGTATGCTATAATATGATTTTGGACTTGTAAAATTGTATTTTCTTGGTTAACTGTCTACCCTTTTCTTAGCTATGCAACCAAACCATGCCTTTGTCATTCAGATCACTCAGAAATTGTACACCAAACTAGCAATTTTAATATAATCCATTGAGTGTTCAAAGGAACAGAGATGGTTCCAAAAGATATTCCTTTTAGGAGTATAATGCCGTTATATAAAAGTGATGCAATATTATTTGTGAAAAAAATTACTTAAGTTATCTAGTTTCTCTTCCTGCCATTCTGGATTGTTCCCTTCAGGATATTTATTAGAATATTATTCATTCTGGTTTCAAGTGTTCCTAACAATTAAGCTTCAGCCACTGATACTGGAAGACCATTCCACAACCATAATTTTCTGTCAGGGATTCTTTTGATATTCAGTTAAAACTGTCCTGGTCTTAATTTCATCCTTCCATGGTGAATAAGTTTCAAATTTTATCTGACACCTACTTCTAATAATAGCCTATCTAATCCAGTACATATATTAATATTCTACAATATTAGTTTTTAGTGGTAGTACCTACCATTTTATTATAACAAGTAAAGTAAAATAATAAGACATATTTTAAAAGCTTCACCATTTTCCCTCTTTCTCCCCACAAGCAAAATTCCATGTTATGAATGTGCAAAGAATCTTAAAATAAAAACCAAAGTTTTCTTTTTTCATGGGTTTGCTGATAAAATTGGCAAGATCGTTAAAAAAGACAGAAAATATCAGCTGATAGAATAATAAATGCACTTTTCATAACAAACCTAGCAGATTGCTCTGAAAAGCTATTGAACTTGAATTTCAAAACACAACCATAAAATAGCATGCATTTAACAAGATTAGCCTAACAGGGAATTACCCTTTGATGATACAGAAATCATGAAAGAGGAAGGTAAAATGCATAAATAATATACATAAATGATTTTATACAGTGGAGACATCAGCTGAGCAATGCCATCTGTGAAAATAATTGTTTCAGAAAGTGTGTCAGACTGACAAATAAGGGAGATTTCTAGCTATAATAATGGCTGATGTTAACATTGTAATACAGTTTGTATAAAGAACTCCGACTCCTCTGATTTTTTTATATAGTTTAACAAAATATCTAGAGCCAAGCCCTGTTCTCCATTGAACTGAATAAAAAGTTCCTATTAATTTCAAAGGGACAGATATTACCAAGAAGTGAATGTTTGCAGTAGATATTCAACCAGGTGAATTGTTTGTTGGTTTGTTTAAGGATGGTTTATTGTCCAAGAATGCTTTGGTGCAAGAACTGGGTGTGTCAGTATTGTAATTGCCAGGGACGTCTGGGAACATAAACTTTAGGCTGAGGTTTTTGGAAAATTGGCAAGCCATCCCTCAGAGAGCTAGTGGAAGAAGAAATTACATGTGGTTCTTGTGAACACCAGACTCTTCATACTCAGATTGATATTAAATCCTCCCTATGTATGCACTCCTTGTGTTAATTGGTACCCCCCTCCCATATGCACACGACTTGAGGCTTGATTTGTGTCACAACATCTACATAAAGAAATTGACTGTTATCATGTTCCCCTTGCAGCTTCCTTTGCTTATAAAACATTGAAATGCAATGTCTATTTCTGTGGCTGCCACAAACAAGTTGCAGCATTAACTGCTGTGAAGGCAAAGTGAATCTGCCAATTGGGCTGCATTAGGCGTACAGGGTGGGATTTTAACATTCATGAACTAAAATCTGTAAACTGTATATAAACAAGTGCATATTTGAAAAGGTTTGGGAATTTCACTGTAAGGATCAAAGCAATTTTTCAATGCCTCTAATTATTTTCTGAAGTTCAACAAAGATTCATTGACTAATGCTTGATCTTCAGTAAGGTTGGTCAAAAAATGCTGATTAAACATGTTTCTCTTTTTTAGAATTTTCAGTGTCACCAAATGGAATAATTTGGGGCAAACACTTCAATTTCCAAGCAGTTCTAATGGAGTGAGAGAGCCAGGGTCAACCAGAGTGTACAGCTCTAGGACATCATACTGTGGGTGTTACCACCATGTTTACATTAGTCCCCCGCCCCCTTTAGTTATCACTGAGCATTTCAAAATTGTTCCTTTTTCTGAACTAGGATGGAACCACATTTTAAAATATAAAAATCCCTCTCAAAATGAAATTATCTTGCTCCATACCATCCATGAGAATCAATTAAGATATGAAGAACTCCAGAAGTTGGAAGAATAGATAGTAACTAGCAATCTATGTATTTCAGTAATTTACTAGTATTAATTACCTTTGCTTTTTAAAACTTCAAGGGTGGATCGGCACAAGATGCTTTGCTGTGTTGTAGCATAGCTTACAATGCAGTAAGCATGTGCATCTTCATATGCACATGCTTACTGCATAGTAAACCACACTAACTGCAAGTAAATTTTCTACCTGCAAATGCAAGTAGCAAATTTACTTCTGCTTGCTTACTTTGCAGTAGTGCTTGTGTAGATGTCTGACTGGGAGTAAACCTGCTCCGGGTCAGCCAGACACCATGAAGCTGAGCAGGGAAGAGGCTGTCCAGTGCCTCCACCCTGCGTTCATGAAGCAGGCACTGGGAACTGTTCCAGTCAGGGGCAGATCCTAGCCCTGTGCCCTGATTATGTGACTGAGGCACAGGGCTTGGAAAGAGCTGCAGGGGTGGGGTAGGTCCCAGCCCCCTGCCCTGATCTCCCCCGCAGCTCTTTCTAAGTCCTCTGCCCCTGATTGGGGAGCTGGGGTCAGGAGTTCCCTGCTGCCAAGGCAGGGGGACATTGTCCCTGCCCCAGAAGCAGGCAGCCCCACAGCGGCCGGGTGCAACGTCCCATCCTCAGCCAGAAGACAGCTGTCTCCTGGCCCAGTGCTCCCTGCCAGCCCCTGGGCTAGCACCCAGGGGGAGCCTGGTGGTGACAGGGGCCCATTGCAGAGCCCCAGGAAGTGGGAGCAGTTTGCTCTCATTGGGCTCAGCCAGATGAGCACATACGTGCCTCTCGCCCCATCTCAAACCCCTTTGAGATGAGGCAAGAGGCACGTGTGGGAACAAAAAAATGTTCCCTGAACTGCAAACTTGCAGTGTGGGGAGACAATTATACCCCTGGGAAAAAAACAGAGTTTAAAAAAGTGAGGCAGGGCATGGTCCCAGACCATGCCCTGAGGCAACTAGAGGCTGGGTCCTCCACAGAGACACTCTGGCTACCAGAGCGTCTCTGTGGCTGCCCCCCCTGGTCCTGAATCACCCAGCCTGCCAGGCAGCATGCTGCAGCACCAGGGCTCCAATGCCAGTAAGGGGTTGGAGACTGCCTGCCCCCCCAAGACCCCCAATACCTGCTCTGCACGGCATCACCCCCTGACTGTCCCCACAAGGCCCCTGATCCCCACAAACCCCTCCATAACCCCTGTTGGGGGCTGTAGCTTCTGTTGGGGGGCCATAGTCCCTGTTGGGGGGCCGTTGTCCCTGTTGAGGGGCCGTAGCTCCTGTGTGGGGCTGTAGCCCCTGTTAGAGGGCCATAACCCCTGTTGGGGGGCCATAGCCCTTGTGTGGGGGCTATAACCCCTGTTGGGGGGCCGTAGCCCTTGTATGGGGGCCATAGCCCCTGTTGGGGGGCTCTAGCCCCTGTGGGAGAACAGCAAAATATATATTCTGGTTTCATGAATTCATGAAACATGTATTTTGAGTTCACTTTATTATTATGATAAAGACACTGGTAGGCTTACACATTGCATTAACACTGTACATATGTCAATAAAACATTGCCCAACTGATCGCTGTCTCTCTCTCACTCTCTTTCTCTCTTTATAGTGGTCTTTTGTTTTAATTGTGGAGGAACATGGACTTTGGGATATTTTACTGAGTAACTTTGGGATTTTTTTTATTAGGGATTTTTCAGTTTTCCAATAGGGAACACCAGAATTCCTGCTAGGGAGGTCAGTGGCAGAACCCTGCCTGCTCAGAGCTGGCACCTTGGACCCAGCTGGCTGTGGCTCACCTCCTGGTCAAATGGGGCCATGAGGACATGCTTTGACAGTTCAAAGCAGGCCACCACACCCGGAATATCTTCCGGGAGATAGCTGCCCAGATGGTCAGGCAGGGGCACACATGGCAGCCAACTCTGCAACACAGCCCACTGGCAGTTGGCCCACAGGGGCATCTGCCTGTACAGGCTGTGCAGTCCCACTCTGGGTCTGGCAGATGCATAGCAGCAGCCCCCAATGGGAAGGGTGCAGGGAACTCTCAGGGCTGCTTCAGCAGTCTAACTGGCACAAGGGTTAGTGTCCCCAGGTACCAATTGGCTGGGCCTTAGAAGCTCCTGAGAGTGAGTAGCCCTGAGCTACTTGCCAGGGCAGCTTTTTGCTGGGACCAGGACAGAGAAGCTTTTTATACTGCTGGGGACAGCACAGGTGCTGGCCCTGGGCTCTAGCTCCCCCTGGCTACAGATCTGGGAGGAGCCAGGCAGGGTTATTTTGTCCCAAGTGGCACAATTTGCTCCTCAACAAAGTACACATCCAAACACGTGCACTGAGGCAAAAAGCCCTGGCTCAAATTTGTACTGCTTCTATTTGAGCTGCTGCAAGTGCACATGCCTGCAAGTGTAGACACGCCCTTTAGCAGCAAATCTGCTTCCATTTTCCTGCAAATGTAGATGCCTGCCTGGGAGTGTTTACTCATGAGTAGTTTACTTGTGAGTAAACTGCTCCCACATCAAAAGAATGTGTAGACACACCCTAACAAATTCAGAATTGATGCCAATTGTAAAAGAACCTAACAGAACTCAGATCCTGTAGTTGTATGCTGTGGGCGCATCTACCCGTGTGCCTGACTGCGCAGTTGTTATTGTTGTTATTGTTTAGTACTTGCTAAATGATGTAGCATCTCATGTTGATGTGCCCTGTATATCTTTCCCCATATAGCATTGCAGTTTCAAAGATCTGAAAAACAGATCCTAGACTATATCCTATTATCCATATATTATAGAGAGACAAAGTATACTAATAGAATTATTAGCAGGGAAGCAACTCCAACAGATTTTAATCTTAGAACATAGAGGAAGAGTGTATTATTTTCCCCTATACTTCAGTACGATGGTTATCTGCCATAACTAAGCCCTTCCTCCACTAATTTCATAGCAAGCCCATCTTAGGGCATGCTGTGAAAAAATTAGTTCATATTTTCTTATTACAAAGCAACATTTATTTAATCCTTGTTGTTAAAATAGATCTTGCCTGTGATTAACAGGCATAACTGAAACAGATTTCTCTGAGAGCTGTAGAGCTGGGATAGTGAGCAGGAAGGCTCTAGAGAAAGAGGATGTGCTTGCCATGCACTTTAGCTGTGGTCATTCTGAGCCACAGGGAACAAAATACAATGAACAAAGCACAACACAGTTCTTTTGTAAATTTGATATATTTTATTAGACCAACTAAAATAGGTGGAAAAATTATTTGCAAGCTTTCAAATACAAGCACCTTTCTTCAGGCACAGGGAGCATCTGATTTACCCAAAGAACCTTGCCTATGTCCTTAGACCTACATGGCTACGACGAACACCAACATACAAAGCACAGCTTTTGAGCTGCTCTTGCATACCCTGGAGAAAACAGAAATCCCCAGGCAGTCTCTGGATCTAGAGCCTCACCTAGACTTGAGAATCTGGCTATTTAGCTATTAGCGTGCCTAGTAGTACAAAGTCTCTCTCTGTATAAGGAATACAGTTGATACCTTTTAACATAATTAGGATTACATCCAAAATATACAAGGAACAAACAACAGCTTTGCTTTGTTAAGTTGGTACAGTTTGCAGAGGTTTTTTAGTTTAGGAAATGTCTTGCTTTCAATATTTAAAAGATGACACTGTAGGAGGTATAAACACAGGAGACAAATGACTTGAACCTCTTTACAACTGATGTGGAAACAAATGTTTCTGAAAATATTAATATTCCAGCACTTGTTACTAACAGATCATGACATATCAACACTATACAGTCCCTCCATGTAGCACCACTTGGCAAGTGGGCAGCTGTATTCTGCCCTGGCTTTAGTGCCTGTATAGTAATATCAACAGTAATACTTTAAATAGTAATTGTAAGCCACTAATGGGTTTTTTCAGTTTGCATTGTACATTCATGCAGGTCTGGTCAATAGTGTAACTTCTGGAATTTGCAGAATTCTGGTTTAATACTTTAGAAAAAAATTTTTTTTTAATTTTCTGTTGTATATGCACTGTTTTCATGCTGAGCTCACCAATACATTGGGGCTATTTAATTTAAGAACTGACTATGTTTTTAACTATAAGATTGTGAGCCAAATCCAAGGAGGGATTTAAATACCTAAGTCCAAAATGATGAGCCTCAAAATGCCTCCTCATCGGCCATCAAGCCTTAGAGATACCTACAGTTTGTGGGCACCTCCATTTTAAATATTAAAAATCCTCAGTACCTAGGGTCTTCCTTCTGCATATATCTGCAAGCACTTCAATCTTAACAGGTTCTGAGCTGTTAAGCCCAGTCTCACTTTTAAGTACCACTGGGATCCTCCAGCAATCTCACCTAAAGGACTTGATCCAGTAGGTACTCCTGGAGTACATTAAAGCACAAGATGCAGTGGTGAACACCAATTTTTCTTTTGAAAACAGTAATAATAGTTTCACCGTACCCTTTATCCACAAACCAAATAGAGCAAGTGAGCTAATTGGCACTGTCACTAACCAGTATTTATTAGCCTTCCCAGAGCATCCTATGGATATGGTTACAGTGATGTAACATTGGATGCATACCAGGGAAGCCCTGAGACATGTGGGATATTGGAATAGATGATTGCTATGATCCCTTCCTGCCTTAAAATATATGTATCTGTGAAAATGCATAATTGGGGGGGGGGGGGCATGCACCTTCAGGAGGCCTTAAATGCCTCTACACTAATGCTCGTAGTATGGGGAACAAGCAGAAGGAATTTGCCCTCCTGCTAGCTAACACAAACCCAGACATAGTAGGGCTCACCAAAACATGGTGGGAGCCAATGCATGACTGGGCGGTGAACATCAAGGGCTATAGGCTGTACAGGAGGGATAGAACAGGGAGGAAAGGTGGGGGTGTGGCGCTCTATGTCAAAGAACAAGTCACATCCTCAACAAGCAGCACTGGGTCAGAGGAGGGGCAGACTGAAGTTTTCTGGGTCAGAATACAAGGGGGTCAGGGGGAAAAGGACTTAATGGTGGGGGTCTACTACCGAGTATGCAACCAGGGAGAAGAGCTAGACCGGGAATTCTCAGGTCAGCTCGTGGAGGCAGTTAAGTCAAAGGATGTGGTCATCATGGGTGACCTAAACTATCCGGACATTTGATGGGAAGAGCAGTCAGCCAGGTCTGACCATTCACGTAGGTTCCTAGCCAAGTTACAGGACCTCCATCTAACCCAGGAGGTGCACAGTCCCACCAGGGGAAATACCTTGTTAGACCTGGTCCTGGCCACAAGCGATGACCTGGTGAGGGGACTGTGGGTGCTTGATCACCTGCAGGATAGCGATCATCGCCAACTGAAATTCACCATCCAGCACAGGGTGACAAAGGCCTGCAGTAAGACAGCAGCCCTGGACTTCAGGAGGGTGGATTTCATTGAGCAAAGGAGACTAGTTGGGGAGGCACTGAGGTCCCGGAGGGGTGGGGAATTGGGAGTCCAAGAAGAGTGGTCGTTCCTGAAAGAGACGATCTTCCAAGCCCAAAGGGTGGCAATCCCAGCACAGATCAAACGAGGCAAGAGTGCTCAAATGCCCCCATGGCTCACCAAAAGCATCCAGGAACATCTCAAAGCCAAGAAGGAGGCGTACACCCAATGGAAGGGAGGGACCATCACCAGGGAGAACTATACCTCCGTTGCTCGGGATTATAGGGGGACTGTTAGGAAGGTCAAGGCGGAGATGGAACTGGGACTAGCAATCCAGATCAAAGATAACAAGAAATCCTTTTTTAAATATATAGGGGGTAAAAAGAAGGTTCTGGGTAATGTGGGGCCTCTGCAAGACACGCTTGGAAATCTGGTGGTCTCACAGACAACAAAGCTAACCTATTTAACAATTTCTTTACCTCCATTTTTCTGAGCAGGGACCAGGTCACCCCACCCCCTACCGGGATCCCCAATGGTCCCAGGGGAGGCGCAGCCAGGCCCAGGGTCAGTGAGGACCTAGTCAGAGAACTTCTGGAGGGACTGGACATGTTCAAATCAGCAGGTCCTGATGATCTCCACCCCAGAGTGCTGAGGAAATTAGCAGAGGTCATTCCGGGACCCCTGGCACAGCTTTATGAGCACTCATGGTGCCCTGGCAAGGTGCCAGAAGACTGGAAAAGGGCCAACATGGTCCCCATTTTCAAAAGAGGGAGGAAAGAGGACCCAGAAAATTATAGGCCTGTTAGTCTTACCTCGGTCCTGGGGAAGCTCTTTGAGAAAATTCTCCAGGTGCATATCTGCGAGGGGCAAGCAGGGGAGTGTATGCTTAGGGGCAACCAACAGGGGTTCATTAGAGGCAGGTCCTGTCAGACCAACCTGGTGGCCTTGTATGACCAGGTCACAAAATCCTTAGATGCTGGTGTCACGGTGGACATAGTCTTTCTGGACTTTAGGAAGGCCTTCGACACTGTCTCTCACCCCATTCTCATTAAAAAATTAGGACACTGTGGTGTTGATGCCTACACAGTCAGATGTGTCACCAATTGGCTGGAGGGCTGCACCCAGAGAGTGGCAGTGGACGGGTCATTTTCAACCTGGAGGGATGTGGGCAGTGGGGTCCCCCAGGGCTCGGTCCTCGGGCCTGCACTATACAACATCTTTATCAGCAACTTAGACGAGGGGGTGAAAAGCACCGTGTTCAAATTCACGGATGACACCAAGATGTGGGGAGAAGTGGGCATGCTAGAAGGGAGGGACAGGCTGCAATTGGATCTGGACAGGTTACAGGGGTGGGCGGATAAGAATAAGATGGGATTCAATACTGATAAGTGCAGGGTACTGCACCTAGGGAGAAAGAACCAGCAACATATCTACAGGCTGAGGAACTCCCCTCTCCTCAGCAAAGAGGCAGAAAAGGATCTTGGAGTCATTATAGACTCCAAGATGAACATGGGCCACCAATGTGGGGACACAGAAAGGAAGGCTAATCGCACCTTGTCATGCATCCACAGATGCATCACGAGCAGGTCCAAGGAGGTGATCCTCCCCCTCTATGCGACTCTGGTCAGACCGCAATTGGAGTACTGCATCCAATTCTGGCTGCCGCACTTCAGGGTCCAGAGGAGGGCCACTCACATGATATGGGGCCAGCAGGGCAGGCCCTACGAGGAGAGGCTATGAGACCTGAACCTGTTCAGCCTCCACAAGGCCAAGGAGGACCAGCAGGCAATGGGAGAGTCCCTGTTCCCCCGACCACTACTGGGAGTAACAAGGAATAACGACCATAAGTTGACTGAGAGTAGATTCAGGCTAGATATCAGGAGGCACTACTTCACTGTCAGGGCGACTAGGAGCTGGAACCAACTTCCAAGGGAAGTGGTGCTCGCCCCTACCCTGGGGGTCTTCAAAAGGAGGGTAGACAGCCACCTAGCTGGGGTCATTTGACCCCAGCATCCTTTCCTGCCCATGGCAGGGGGTCGGACTAGATGATCTGCTCAGGTCCCTTCAGACCCTACAAACTATGAACTATGAAACTATAATGATTATTTTTATGTTTATGACACTAAATATGCTTAATTGATTTCTAATTTGTATTCTGTGAAGGTCATTGTGCCATCATGTTTATTAGTGTTGCAAACAAAA
>NW_005842513.1:917244-925549 GCF_000455745.1 Alligator sinensis | reverse complement strand
AAGAGTGGAAAGCATAATTATGCTGTATTTGTGACTTCCTTCATGTTCCTTTAGGCATGACACAGCCTTATAATTGTGAAGACTTTGTTGTAGTGGCTCCCAACAACAAAGAAGGCATTATTCATCAAAATAATGGCATGAGGAAACAACATCACTGTGTTATCCTGTTAATGGACAGATATTACCTCAGGATAATACAGCAGATGATGTGAATTACAATTATACTAAAATAGGACAAGATTCAAATAAAAGTTGAAGTATATGAAGATAACTAGTACACTGCTGGCACAACAGGTTTTTGGGGCACTTGAAAACTGATTTCTTGATGCCACTAGTACAGCTATAAATCATTCTGTCTTCAGCTTAGCTAGCTAATTAGTGGGTTAATGTCTGAAGTGGTATGACAGTGGAAAGCCCTACATAAGAGCTGTATACATATTACACTGTTTAGGATAGTGTACAGTTATTACAGTCTAACTGGTTAGGTACAGTATTTGTATTCAAGCAGGAGTTAATATACAACTTTTCAGAAGACCCTTCTAAGTTCAAACACCTGTCTTTTTGGGTGCCCAACATATGAATGTGACCAAAACTTCCTAATTTTAGTACCAAATTTAAGTTGCCCTATTTCCCAAGATGCTGATTTACCTCAGCTTCAGATAAGATGGTCATGTCCCTAATTATTTTATATAGATTATGAGACATCAGCATTATCTTTTGCTTTCATGAGATTCCACCTGGCATGTGACTTTCTCATTAGTTCCAGCTTCTAGCTATTAGTAATATTATCAACAGTATGGTTCAGAATATTCTCCTAACTAAACTTGTAGATATACTTTTTAAAGATATCCACCCTTTAGAAAAGCAATAAAAATGTCATTTAGGCAGCAATATTTTTATTTTCCTGGAAGACCTTCTGTGCTAAAATTGAGTAGTTTATATTACATTAGATACTTTTGAACAAAGTGTACAGCAACTCAATTAAGTGAAATACTGATTTCTAATTAGGATTTAATTAGATATTGAATTCAGATTGAGAACAGAACAACTCCCTCCTGCTAATTATACCACATTGGCTGCTTGTATTCATCATGATGGTCTGTAGTCTCTTTACCTATAAAAGTATTGAAAATAAAATATGCTGCATAACGTGTAGCATGCTTACTTTTTATAACCCAAATTTTATCTACAGGGCTAGGGACAGATATTACACATGTAACCTGGGCGGTACTCCAAAAGGTACCCCCTCTCCAATTGAAGGGATCAAAGCAGGTACACAAGCGCTGTGGGAGGTGTAGGGACTCTCCTCCCCCTATAGAGCAGAGCCAGACAACCACTGGGGACTTAACCATATACCTTTTAATGAGGGAACAATACTGGGAACATAACAGGCATAATCAGCGGGGTATAGTGGACACTACAATGCCCCAAGGGGCAGGATTCAACAAAGGTTAGACACTTACCATCATTGACAAAAGACAGGGTTAACAAGCTATAAAACACAAACAGCAGAGCAAACAATACTGGTTGGGGAAATATAAAAAGGCACAAAATGTCAAATGACAAAGAAATATAGGGCCTAAGTACCTGGAGGGGGAGAAAACACAATGGCTCCTTTCTACTGCAAGAGGAACTTTTCCTTGTTAGCTCGCTTACCCCAAATCTGGGATTTGAACTAAGATCTCCCATGTGGTAGGGAGGAACACTGCCACACAGCTACCAGTGCTGGTACCACTCCCTGCTGCTAGGGGTCTTGACCTTCCTGGACCCCCAAACTTCATGTCAAGCTGCCTGGTCTCTGATTGGAGGAGCTGGAAGCCAAGCTGGGAACCCCTCAGGTCACTGCTCAGATCCTCCTGCTGGCCACAGCCTCTTGTAGGGGATCCTGGAGCCCAGCAGGAAGCCTCTCCTGCCAGCCACACGCCGTGCTGCTGAGGGTCCAACTGCTGCCTGCAGGTCCTGCTCCTTCAGGCTCTTCTGGGGCAACTGCTTCCGCCCCGCTGGCTCAGCTCTTGCCAGCTCCTTGCAGCTCCTTCCTTGTGGTCCCTCGCTGGTCTCTTCCCTGAGTCAGCCGTGCTGCCCCTTTTATCCCCCTCCAGGTGACCCAAGGGGCCAATCAGGGGACATGAGGGGTGAGTCTCTGGGGCCTGACTGGTGAGGAAAGGGAATCCCAAGTCCTCCAATCATCTTTTGCCCTTTCAAAACCCCTGGGCTAGGTTACTGCCAGCTAGCCCGTCACACACACAAACCGGTTTAAGTGATAAGAAACTGGTTTAAACCTATAACCGAATGTAAGTTCAGTGCACATAAACCAGTTTCAAAATGGCCGAATTTGGTTTGAGATAAACCTAGTTGAATGTAGTATTCCAAACTTAACTGACTGAGCTCAAACCAGTTCCTGCAACCTCTCTCCCAGACCCCTTTCTGGGAAATCAAGCTGGGCCTGGGGAATCAAAACTGAATCCAAAATTAATTTAAACTGGAGTCCTCCAGCATCCCAGCATGCTCGCAGGGCTGTGCACTTTGCTCCAGCAGAGCAGAGCTGGCCCTGCCCCTTTGCTTCCCAACCAGAGCAGGGACAGGCTAGATGCTGGCCCCAGAAGAAAACAGGGAAGAGGTTCATTCCTTACTTCCTGCCCCTGTCCAACCAACATGTGCCTGCATTTCTCGACTGGCTGCTCCAGACGTGGGGGCATGGCCAGTAGGGCTGTGTGAAATTTTGGCGGCCATTTCATTTAGTTTTGGATTTGGACATTTTGACGGTCGAAAAACTGAATCCAAAATGAAATGCAGGGCTCCAAAACAGCTCTGAAATGAAACGGGCCATCCGAAATGTTTCAGATGTTTCAGAGCTGTTTCGGAGGTGGGCTTTCAGGGAAATAGGGAGGGGGAAGGACTGGTCTGATATTGACATCTGTAGCTGGCCAGTGATAATGATCTGTCCCTGAGGTCCCTTCCAACCCCAGTGCTGGGGAATCTAAGCAGGGGATGGGAAGCTGGGGAATCAAACCAGGGGCTGGGGAACTGCGGAATCGAACAGGGAGCTGGGGAATCAAGCTGGGCCTGGGGAATCAAGCCAGGGGCTGGGGGAATGTTCAGGTCCCTGAACATTTCTGCATTTCCCAGTTTGATTCCCCAGCTTCCTGATCTTTCCCCCAGCTCTCTGATCACTTCCCCCTGCTCTTCCCAGGGGTGTGGGCCCCTGGATGATGCAGGATGACAGCAAGCTACTGCTGCCAGCAGCCCTCAGCTTTCCCCAGCTAGCAGCAGCAGCCGCCTACTGAAACCCCATGCACAGATCCAGGGGCCTGTGCCTCCTGGGAAGAGCTAGAGGAAAGATCAGAGAGCTGGGGATTGAACCGGGAGCTCTGGCTGATTGCTGGAACCACCCAAGCTCCCAGCCGCCCTACTGAGCCACACTGCACCCTCATGATGATGCAGTTGCCACGTGGGTGACAGGTGGGGTGGAGGGTGATCCCAGCTGCCCCTGTTGTCCCGCACTGTGCAGGGGGTCTCTGCCATGAGCCCTCAGAGGCCCCAGTCACCAGCTTTTATGTTTTTAAAGCTCCTCTCTCACCAGCTATGGAGTATGCAGATGACAGTGAAGTATGGGGCTAGTGCAAGCAGGGCCTGTGCCCCCCAAGAGGGCTGTGGGACTGTGCCAGACTGCTCCTGGGGGGAGCAGGCTCCCAAATCTGCATGCGGGATGACACCATGCTGCTGCTGCCGGCAAGTGATACTAGTTTTGCTTTGAACTGTTTGAGGTGCAGTTTCACAAAAACCTCTGCACCTATCTTCTTGAAACTTGGCAGTCTTCATGCCCTCAGCAGGGGCTACTATCTCTGTAGTTTTCACCCCACTCTGCCTTCACAGTCACGCATGTCACAAGTTTTGCTCTGAACAGTTTGAGGTGCAGTTTCCCAGAAACCCCTGCACCTATCTCCTGAAATCATGGCAGGTTTAATGGCCTCAGAAGGGGCTACTTCCCTACAAGTTTCATTCAAATCAGGCAAGAAATAACAAAGTTAAAGGCATTCTTGTGATTCCCCATTATAGCCTATGGCTGAAACACCACCAAAACTGTGAAACAGCTCCAAAACTGTTTCGGCCAAAATGAAATGGGACAGTGATTCAGAACACCAAAACAAAGCACTGTCCCTCCAAAATGCTGAATCCGAAACAAAAATGAAACACAGCTGTTTTGGACAGCCCTGTGAAACACTGAAGTGAAACACTTGCCCTCCAAAATGCTGAATCCGAAACTGAAACAAAATGTGGGCATTTCACACAGCCCTAATGACCAGCCCCAGCAGCAGCCTGGAGTGAGCTGGCCAGGGAGGGGATTAAATTCTTCCCTCCCGGTCCCACAGACCCAAGCCAGGGTCTGTCAGGCACTCCCTGCTCACTGACACAGTGGTGGGGGCACAGTGAGATGCCAGCTGGTGAGGCACCCCTAGGTGGGGTGGGTCAAGGAGGGGGTTATTCCCCTCTCTTCTCCCTCTGCCCCCCAGGGACCACAGTGGAGTCTGCCACCCCAACCACCACTGCCGCTTACTCCCTGCATAGGGCAAATGGCAAGATAAGCCTGTCCCCTCTGCCAGAAGCTGGAGGGAGAGGGGAATAACCTCCTCTCCCTGCCCCACTGCCTAAGATGGACTCTGGTCATGCTCCCACCCTGCTGCTGGATCAGCAAAGGGGCACGGCCCTTGATGGAGGCAGCAGCCCCTGCTATGATGTCTGGGGAGAGCGAGCCTCTTCCTGTCAGGGGAGCCATAAGCAGGTGGTCAGAGATGCCATGGACTGTGTGGGGCAAGCAACAGCATTGTATGCGTATTCAATTTATTGTCCACTGTACCCCCCAGGTTCTTTTCTGCACAGCTGCTGCTTAGCCAGTTAGTCCCCAGCCTATACAGTGCATGGGATTGTTCCATCCTAAGTGCAGGACTTTACAATTCTCCTTACTGAACCTCATGAGATATCTTTTGGTTCAGTCCTTCTTTTTGTCAAGGTCTCTCTGAATTCTAACCCTACCCTCCAGCATATCTACTACTCCCCACAGCTTTCTGTCATCTGCAAACTTGCTGAGGGCAAACTCCATCCCATCTTCCAGGTCATTGTTAAAGATATTGAACAAAACTGGCCCCAGGACCAATGCCTGGGACACTCTACTTGATACCGGCTGCCAACTAGATATTGAGCCATTGATTACTACCCTTTGAGCCCAATGATCCAGCCAGCTTTCTATCCAGTTTACAGTCCATTCATTCAACTCGTACTTACATAGCTTGCTTGCAGAAGTGTTGTGGGAGACCATATCAAAAGCCTTGCTAAAGTCAAGGTATATACATCCACTGCTCTCCTAGCATCCACAGAGCCAGTCATCTCATCATAGAAGGCAATCAGGTTGGTCAGGCATAACTTGCCCTTAGTGAATCCATGCTGACCATTCCTAATCACCTTCTTATGGTGATTAGGAATCTCCTGCATGTACTTAGAAATGGATTCCTTGAGGACCTGCTCCATGATTTTTCCAGGGACTGAAGTGAGGCTGACTGGTCTGTACTTCCCCAGATCCTCCTTCCCTTTCTTAAAGATGGGCACTAGATTTTTCCTGTTTCATTTATTCGGGACCTCTCCTGAACACCACGGATTTTCAAAGATGATGGTCAACAGCTCTGCAATCACATCAGCCTATTCCCTCCACACCCTTGGATGTGTGGCATCTGGCCCCATGGACTTGTATATGTCCAGTTTTTCTAGTCTCCATGTTGCCAATCCAGGACCTGGGTGGAAGTCTTGACAGTGAGTGGTCCTGCCTGGACACATGAATGGCTGGTGCCTGCCAAGTCTGGGGGGGCACAATTTGTGGGTGGCAGCATCAGCAGCATCAGGCAGGATGGTGAGAGGTGACCACCTGCAAAAGCCAGCGGCGGTGCAGCGGGGGCGGGGTTGTGAGCGGTGACCACCTGCAAAAGCTGGCAGTGGCAGCAGCAGTGAGCAGCAACTGCCCACAGAAGCCGGCAGCAGAGGGGGACAGTGGCGAGCAGTGACTGCCCACAGAAGCTGGCAGCGGTGGCCAATCTCGGGGGGGGCACATGCCCTCCTTTGTCCCCCATACAAGTCACCTATGCCTGGACAGATACCTCACAGGTACAAGCAGAGGAAGAGCTGGCAGTGGCAGTTGCTCTGGCATTGTGACGTCCTCTAGCCATTTCTCTGGCTCTCTTAATCTACTGCCTCTCTCTTCCTGTCCCTCTTTCCAAACAGACCTTCCCTAGTGAACTGCCGTTAGCTGGCCCAAAAGGTTCCGTTTTCCCTCCTTCTACTCATAAAGCTTCCAGCGAAGAAGGTGAGAGAGTGCTTTCAGGCAAACTCTCTAGTAAACTCCCCCTCACTTGGGACTCTAATTAAGCAAGGGGCTCAAGTATTGGTCTAACTCTTGAGTTTTAGCGACTTACACTAAATATAAGTAGGTTAGTTGCTCTTAATTAAAGAAAGAGCTTATCTTAAAGGCTCCCCTTCAAAGAGGTGGATATCAAACTTACCTGTGAACTGATTTGGGAATTGCTTGCAAAAGCAGTTATCACTGTGTTCATGATGCTAATACTTTTTAGTTTACTCATAAAATATCACAGCGATTCCACTGAGAATAGAATGTCATGACTGAAAACTACAATAAAAGAGTCAAAATACTTTCTTTTTTTAAAAAAAGATCCATTGCTGTTGTTTTATATTTGGCTGTGATTGCATTCCTAATGAAAAATAAACTTTTAACATGTGGATGCTCTTGTCATGAGAAAACAGTATTAACCCTTAAACCAACCTAATAAAAATGCTTGACATTTGACTAATTCCTTTTATTTGATTTAATTGTAGATCATATGGTCTTTTGCAAATTAAAATAATTGCAACATTGCATGCTTTGGCCCTACACTGAGCTCCCAGAACCAAAGGCAGCTCTGCTGAAGTTACTGGATCTCAGTATATACCAGATATATCACATAGGTTCATTGCAACATTAGAGTCCCCTAGGCATCTCTAGGGGCCATTACTCATGTTTACCTCACAGAGATGATCCCTTTGAGATTTTCCCCTGCAGTGAATATTAACTGTAAGTGGTATTTCATCAGATTGCAAATACCAATCTTAAACATACTTTTACCAAATGCAGAATTAAATGATGCACTCCAATTTAATTCCTCTTACTGGTTCTAATGTCTAGTGCTTGTAATCTGGAGGTTACTTTGTAGCCGTAATACAATTAAAATTAAATTTTCTAGCTCCTTATTTTTATTGCTAAAAACAGGTAAAAAGAAGGTATATATTACGGTAAGGGTATATTACATGTTAAAAAACAGGTAATTCAGGGATATTAACCTGCCCTGGTCAGTTTCCATTAAAGGAATGGCTGCACCTCAATGGTTTGGGATCAGCTAATGTTATGAACACTCTCTTAACGTGTAAGAACAGATTGTTAATCCACATAATTTTAAAACTTTCTAACAGAACAAATGGATATCATAATTATTAGATATAATTCATGGCTATCTTATCCAGCACAGTATATTGATAATTCGACTATGCTACCAGATTTGCCCATTACTTTGGGGTGTGCTCATTTATTAGGGATATGTTTCTAGGGTCTTGGTAATTCTGTCAATGTGCTGCTTGTGTTATTTGTGTTTCTATACGGAGCTGTATATCTCCCTTCTGCAAGTCCTCACCCCCAATGGAGCTATCTTGCAGGACTCAGTTTCAATGGGGCTGGGTTCCTCCAGCCACCACATCAGTCATACACACAAACACACACAGATTAACATGACACGCCTGACCCAGCCGGGTTGATCAGCATGGACAGGCTGACACCCTCATATGGCAAGAATCGGTTCATCAGAGCAACAATAAACTGCAGTCAGACACAAGCACACAAGTAAACAGAATACCTCTGAATCCGGCTGGGTGTCCAGCTGACACCCTCATGGGCCAGCATTCAGTTCATTAGGGCACATCTGAGCCAAACTGGGTCAATCAGCCTGTACAAGCTGATCCCCTTATGTGTTTCAAACTCAGCACATCCCAGTCTTTGGCCTCTTGATGAGCAGACCCCACAGTATTTTTGGGCTTCACAGGGATCTTTAGCTTAGGTAAAAGAAGTGTTGCTGCAGAGCACGGGAGGAAGGAGAAGCAGAGAAGGAAAAATATACCCAATTGCTACCAGTTTGACTATAAAAGTTATTTATTGATAAGCATATGAAATATATAATGGTACTAGTAGTAATAGACATGCAAAAGAAAAACAAACACA
>NW_005842513.1:915707-917005 GCF_000455745.1 Alligator sinensis | reverse complement strand
AGTTTTAAGGAGTAACCAGACACCTAGGAGCCAGCTTGAAATTATTATGACTATAGAAGATGTACTGGAAGAGCTTCTCAGATGACCTAGCTATGCTTGCACTGTGAAGTCAGCATCAGTGTTTTGTATTTTACCTGTTGTGAATAAGCTGCAGTTTAGCATAACATTCAGATCTTACTGTAGTTTTTTTAACATACTTAAGGGGATTACTTGGAGTGTTCATAAACTTTGTGGGGAGGACTTTCACCAGTCATCCCGGGAAAAGTATGACAGCATTTGTGATCAGGGCTCCAATGGGCTGGACGTTGTGATGAACCTTTAACCATTGTTCAGATGTCACCCATATCCCCTCTGTCTCAGTTTCTTGCCTTAGCATTCCCTAACCTGACAACCGAGTTTTAGTCAATCAAGTTTCAAGGCCTCCCATAGTGGGACCGGGGAATGTACAGCCCGAGATGCCTATTAAACTTAGAGGCGTGTGTGTGTCTGGGAGGGGAAAAGTCCTTTGTAAATCCAGATTAGAACTGATCCAATAAATGCTGAGCTGGGTGTGTGTAAATCTGGGTTGATTAGCATTGGATACCTACCTGGCTGGACTCATTTGAGTCCCGTTTTTTTTGTTTAGGGTTCTTTTGTTGTTCTCCCGCCCTGGCGGGGGGTCGGGCTAGAAGATCTATTAGGTCCCTTCCGACCCTAAAACTATGAAACTATGAAACTATTTGGAGCACAGATTCCCCATGATGCCGTGCTCCCCTGCTTCTCTGGTCCCAGAATTCACTACAGTCTCTGCTTCAGGCTTTCTGTTCTCCATCTGTCGTGTAAATGAATGGTCATCTGGTCCCATCTCGAATGCAAATGAGACCTAGGGCAGTTGTTTCACTCGTCACCCTTATTTGGAAAGTTTTAGGTGTGTCTCCCACTGCATCTTAATCAGTTTGGTTGTGGGGGGGAATTCTTTGTGAGTCAGACAGACTGCATCCTGTGCCGGGTTCCCAAGAACACAGAGCTGAGAGGTAACAACTATTTATGCAGCAGTTTATTATTTTTATGCAATATTTTGTTACCAAATTTGCCCATTACTTTGGGGTGTGCTCATTTATATAGGGATAGTTTCTAGGGTCTTGGTGATTCTGTCAATGTGCTGCTTGTGTTACTATACGGAGCTGTATCTCTCCCTTCTGCAAGCCCTCACCCCCAATGGAGCTATCTTCCAGGACTCAATCTCAATGGGACTGGGTTCCTCCAGTCACCAAATCAGTCATACACACAAACACACACAAATTAACGTGACACGCCTG
>NW_005842513.1:913463-914344 GCF_000455745.1 Alligator sinensis | reverse complement strand
GTAAATCCAGATTAGAACTGGTCTGATAAATGCTGAGTTGGGTGTGTGTGAACATGGGTTGATTAACATTTGAAGCACAGATTCCCCATCATGCAGTGCTCCCCTGCTTCTCTGGTCCCAGAATTCACTGCAGTCTCTGCTTCAGGCTTTCTGTTCTCCATCTCTCATGTAAATGAGACCTAGGGCAGTTGTTTCACTCTTATCACCCTTATCTGGTGAGGGTCTTAGGTGCGTCTCTCACTGCATCTTAATCAGTTTCATTTAGGTAGAGGAGGGGACGGAGCGGGGGGGTGAGTCCTTGTGA
This sequence comes from Alligator sinensis, assembly GCF_000455745.1. NCBI lineage: Eukaryota > Metazoa > Chordata > Crocodylia > Alligatoridae > Alligator > Alligator sinensis. The sequence goes on along the minus strand of NW_005842513.1, from coordinate 914,040 downwards.
GTCCGACAGACTGCATCCTGTGCCAGGGTTGCCCAAGAACACAGAGCTGAGATGTAACAATTAGGTAAAAGTAAAGACACCCTGCATCACTGCTGCTTCATATATCTTGTAGACAAGACACCCATCCATATTTATTTAAAAGAATTCTAATATAATAAAAGCCTTGTCTGTGTGTCTGTCTGTGTGTCTCTCTGTCCATAACGCTTTTGCCCAACTGTGCATGTGCCAATTGGCTGTGTGGGCCAGGCAGCTGGGGGTGGGGCCAGCTGAGTTAAAACAGGAGCCCCTCTACCAGCACCAGTGCCACCTGCAGTCTCCAGTATGGTGGCTGCCTCTACCCCACCTCCACAGAGGCAAAAAAAAAAAAAAAATTTGGAAGAGCACTTTACAAGTGGTGGGACCAACTGAGTTAAAATGGGAGCCCCTCCATCAGCACAGGCTCCGACTGCAGCCTCCAGTGCTGTGGCTCCCTCCACCCCACTGCCACAAAGGCAAAAAAAAAATTGGGTAGAGCACTTTCAAAGTGGTGGGCCAGCTGAGGAAAAGCGGGAGCCCCTCTGTTGTAGTGGGGTTGGAC
>NW_005842513.1:911071-912494 GCF_000455745.1 Alligator sinensis | reverse complement strand
CAGGGTTTGACCCAAAGGGGTGGGGGGGTGGAGCAGGTCGGACCTGAAGTGGGGGGCTGGAGGAGGGGAAGAGGGTCCATCCCAAACTGTGGGAAGGTGGGGAGCAGGTTCAGAACTGAACTTGGGGGGGGCAGACCTGAACCAGGGGAAGGGGGGTGGAGCAGGGTCAGATCCAAACTGAGGGTATGGTAGGAGGAGTCAGACCCAAACTGGGGGCAGAGGGGATGGGTTGGACCTGAAAGAGGAGAGGGGGAGAAGGGGGACAGTGTTAGACCCGAAGCAGGGGGCAGGAGCGGGGAGTGGGGTTGGACCCAAAGGGGAGGGGAGGGGAGACTCAGGGCTGGACACAGGGCTCTATCCCCACTGGCCCCTCTTTCCCGGTCATTCTTGATGGGCAATTTGCTAGTGGTCAATAAGAATGGCTAAGTCAGCTTCAAACACTTGACAACAAAATACAAAAGTAGCAATTAAGTAAGCAATTATAATGTAAGCAAGTCCTTTAATGTCTTTAGTAATTGAAAGGATAAATGTTGATGTTTAAACATCTAAGACAGCAGTTCCCAATCTGTGGTATGCATACCACCAGTAGTATGCAGACAACCTGTCAGTGGTATGTGTTAACAGATGTATTATAATTACTTTATATGACAAAAATTTGCTGGTACTTAAGATTGAACTGAAAAATTTGCTGTGGTACTTAAGGTTGTATCGCGTTAAATTGGTAGTGCACAATCTGTCAGAGTTTGGGAGCTGCTGATCTAAGCCCTTGAAATTGAATGAGACATAAGCCAAAATAAAAGACTAAGACAATTCTGAAAGAGGGTTGACTTGGCAAATTAATTAAACTAGGTGAGAGTCACCAAAGATTATGGATATTAGGGTTGTGTGAAGCTTCAGTAGCCGATTCAATTCGGAGGAGATTCGGGCTGTTTCAGTGACCAAATCTCCGAATCTGAATCAAATTGAGAGACCAATTAAAAGCATCCGAATTGATTCGGAAAAAGATTAAGAAAAGATTTGGCAATTCAGCCGTAGACTAAACAGGCAGCTGACACAGCTGCCTCCAACTAGTAAGTCTGCTGGAGTTGGGGGAGCGGGAAAGGAAGGGGCATGGGGGAGGGAGGGAGGGATTGGGGCTGGGGCTGGGGCTGGCGCTGGGGCTGGAGCTGATGGGCGTGTGGCTACCACTTGGCCCCTTCTGCCCGGAGCAAGTTGCACCCGCATCCCACCCCACCCTCCGCCCTGGCTGGGCAAGTGGCAGCAGGGCAGAGCCCCTGCTCCAAGCAAAGCCGATCCCGCATCCTGTGCCCCCACCTCCCTGAGTAATGTGCCCCCCACCCTAGCTGGGCAGCTTGTCCCAGCCCCAATCCCTCCCTCCCCGCTCCCCCATCCCCAGCAGACTTACCAACTGGAGGCAGGCACT
>NW_005842513.1:900575-908092 GCF_000455745.1 Alligator sinensis | reverse complement strand
GCCCAGTCGTGGGATGAATCCCACCAGGTTTCCATTAGCCCTACTAAGTCATAGGTGTTTAGTGCAAGCAGGAGCGCTAGTTCATCTTGCTTGTTCCCCGTGCTCCTAGCATTAGTGTATAGGCACTTGAGCCCTGCGACTGGTGCCTTTGCTGCCCCCCCGCTCCGAGTCCCAAGGGGCCCTTTGTTTCTTACCTTCTTGTTACTTACCTGTCTTGTAGTGCTGGCCTCCCCATGGCTTTCAGGTTCCCAATGCTCTCTTTCTTCAGGCTGAGCTGTCCTTGTGGGTGCCACATGGTTTGGTGGTCCACAGCTTCCCCCGCCCTCATCTTCCCCTCCCCCCCGACAAGCCTAGTTTAAAGCCCGCCGGAGGAGATCCGCCAACCTATAAGAAAACACACGCTTACCTTTGGGGGACAGGTGAAGCCCATCCCAGCTGAGCATGTCCCTCATCGTGATGTGCGGGTCGTTGTCCAACATCTACATTGCAATAACGGCAGTGACATCCTGACCCAGCATTATACTAGGTATCAAAAGTAGTCTATCTGAAGTCTTGTGTGTGCTAATTTTCCTTATTCACAATAGAGTAAATTAGCCCATGTGGTGCTCCATGCTACTGTGGCTAGACTGCTTCCAGTACCTGGGCTAGGTAGTATAAAGCTAGCTCAGCAGCAGGAACAGCATAGCCATGGTGGAAGCCAATGTACCCTGCCAAGAAGCAGAAAAGAATTAGCTTACCAAGGCTAGAAAAGGCCTGAGAGAAAGTATGGTTCTTACCTGTTTCTTTGGAGCAGCTAACTGTTCTTCTTCATTCTGATCTAACAGCCCATTCTGTGCTTTACAAGAAGCACCTGCTGGATGAAATGCAGGAACCGTCTTGCGGGCAGGGATGGACCCCTTCTGGCATGGAGATGAGTGCTTGAACCAGCAGGCTCTTATATAAAAGAGGGTCAGTGTCCCCAGTGCGTAGTGCTAAAGCAAGTACTAAATGACTGTGGAGTACCAAATGCACAGTCCCAGGCACGTGTAGACACACCCTGTATCAGTGACAGCACAGTGTGGTTTTGAATGTTCTTCTTCTAAAAATACTTGTTTCAAATAACTTGTCATTGGAAAGGTTTTTATGGGCCACTTGGACTCCCATGCTCTAGCCTGATGGTTGCAGTTGTAGCCTGGGATGTTGGGGGCCCATGTCAAGTTTCTCTTCTGCTTGCTTCACAACAGAGTTTAAGTGCAAAGCACTCTGAATCAGGCAGAGCAGAGGCTTGAACAAGAGTCTCTCCCACAGTTTCTGTAACCACTGTGCTGTAGAGCAGCTGTTCTCAACCTTTTTAGATTCAAGGCACCCCTCAGAAAATGTTGGCTCTTGGGTTTTATTTTGTTTTTTCACTGCAGAAAAATAATAGAGCAATTCTCCTTTCACAAAGATCTTTAAAAAAAATCACAGCAGGTCAGAATGTTTTTGACATTATGAATTCATATTTGAAATATCTGGGTGCATCCAGATGTACAGGCATGAGCAGTTTGTGGTGCCACAAACTGCATGCATTGCATGTTAAACTGTGCACAGTACTGCTAAACTGTGTGTGGGGCTCCACAGTGTGCAGAAAAGGGTAGCAAACAGTCCTGGGCTGCCTGTTCCCCTCCCCAGTTGGATGGGGTGCAGAGTACCTCCTAGCTAGCCCTGTCTCCCAGCCCTCTGCAGCATGTGAAGCTGAGCCAGGAGAAGCTGGGCACAGCCTGCAACAAAGAGCACACGCAAGGACATGAGCTGCAGCACAATGTAATGGCACAAATTTTTGCCACTACTGTTTGTGTCACTCACTGCAAGCACACACCCCAGCTCATCTGGAAATGGCCTCTGGGTTTATCTTGTGAATTGTGTAGGTGTTTGCAAGCCTAAGAGTGCTATCATTGTGTGGTGTCCCTGCAGTACCCTTAAAAGGATCTCACAGCACTCCAGGATGCTGCAATGCCATGGTTGAGAATCACTGCTATGGTGCATGATTGTGTCTTTCTCTGACCCTCATGCCCTTAGTAGAAATTATAAATATGAAAGTTTTAATATAATTTGTTTTGCAAAACCCTTTTTTAATTCAGTGTAGAATAAGAAGAGAATTCCAACCCTGAGGGTTGCTATGAAATAGAATAATTCTCCATACAGGTCAAGTAGACCTACATCAGTGGACTTATTTTTTTGGAGCATTGTGCAGTAGACACATTTTTTTCCTTTTTTCAGGAAGTCTATGAAATAATTTTGTTCAATGATGAAATTGTATCAACCTACTAGTACACGGCTGATGTATCGTAACAAAACTGGAACTATATTTGAGGAAAAGATGTTAAATGCAAATGACAGAATAAATAAAAGGGAGGGTGCAGACAGAAAAGAAGCTCCTCTCTGTAACTCAGAAGGTTTTTCAGGCAGCATTCTGAGTTACAATGATCCCTGGGAACAAAAAGAAATTCACTGTTGGTTCCAGAGGGAAGGGCAGTCTAGCTGCTGACTTCAGCCAGTTTCCCCTACCAATGGCCCCTCCTCTCTCCCAGCCTGTCCATGTTTCAGAATGGGAGGGGCAGAAAGGGAGCTGAGGGAGATCATTCCAGGGGTTCTCCAGCTGGCTCGGGGTTGGGGGGAGTGAATTAGAGCCTCCCCTCCTTGGCAGTGGGAGGGCTCCAATACACCTGCCCCACCCTCCAGCAGGGGCTGAAAACCCCCAGACCAAACTCCCTCCATTCCCTTCCCCCCTCCCATTCTGAAAACAGCTCAAGGTTTGGAGACAGCGTAGACAGAAGTTATAGAAGACGTTCTGTTTTGAAATGTCTTCATCTGACCCCTCATGCAATGAGGGGTCAGATTTTCAACTGATTGGCCATTTTTGAAGCTGCGTGCAGCCATGCACTTGTTTGGTCACGGCTATAAACTGCTTTCTGGGACCAGATTGGGTGAAAATTGTCACTTCTGTCTGCACCCAGTATGTAAAACTATTTTATGCAGAGAATATTTTGAAATCTGGCTGTTCTGTTGAGATACCATCTTATTCTGTTGATATTTAAACAACTCGTATGTATATGGATGAGTAAGTTTTTGTATTTTATCTTTCACTGACTTTTAAAATAGCACTGCCAGAGATGTCACAGTGGTAATGTGATAAGTTTTCCAAAAAAAGTTAGCTTTAGTCTTGTACATAAAAGATATTCAGGATGCAAATCTTAAACTCAAAATCCACCACACACCCTGGGCTTTTTTAAGGCCCAAATCCTGCAAACACTTATGCACATTAGTGATCCAACTGAGGGCAGTAGCATCATCCATGAATTGCAAGTTACTCGCATGGGAATCTAATACCATCAGAATCAACAGGATTCCATATCTGCATGAAGTTATTGCATACATATGTATTTTCAGGCTATGGCCCTTCAGGAGGTCTTCATAAGGCATAATTTGGTTTAAAGATTGTGCTCAGAAAGAAACACTCTTGTCCTGAAAGTTGATCCACGTGCACTTTCCCTGTGTCCTTGCAGAGCCCATGGGAAGCTTAAAGCATTCTACATCCATGCAAAGGTCCAGTCATGCAGAACAATTTGCAGCATCAGAACCTAGCTCCATATTGGCTTAATAGTCAGGCTCCTTCCTTATTTCCCCTGGCTTATCCAACCTTCCTACACACACAAACAATTGCTGTCTAGATGTGTTTTTTAAAAAGACATAGGGGGAAGAGAAGGATTTTATTCTTCTAGTTAAATTATTCATTTTGAAAGGGACAGGAGGATACCTGCTGAGGACACAAAGTCTGCCAAGTTTCAAGGAGATAGGTGCAGGGGTTTCTGGAAAACTGCACCTCAAACTGCTGACAAGCAAAATTCACATCATGTGTGTGTTAAGCCACAGTGGGGTGAAAACTGCAGGGATTGTAGCCCCTGCTGAGGCCACAAAGCCTGTCAGCTTTCAAGGAGATAGGTGCAGGAAGCTTCTGGGGTCTTGCATCTCTGGCTGCTGACAAGCAAAACTTGTGACATGGATACAGGAACTCATGAACTTAATATAATTCCACTGTCTAATCTATATTGAGTCCATCACTTTCTGTACCTAGGAGGCTGATGAAGTGAAGTTCATAGGCCCGGCTGTGAAAAGTGGTTTGTAAATTTTTCCCTCTCAAGATCAGGCCTGAAAGACTGTAGACAGAGTCGGGTTTTTTGTGAGGAATGTGCCCCCACAGGTAGTTTGTTATTGTTGTCTTTGATAGATTCTGGTGTGCAGTTTGTGGGGGTACAGGAGATAGTTGGCAGGTCTTGTGTTTTGAGCTGTAGGAAGTTGGCTTCAGTTCTGGTGATGAGGTTAGGTGCTTATTTGAATGTACAAACCACTTTTCAGAGCCGAGCCTATGAACTTCACTCCGTCGGCCTCCTAGGTAGTAGGTACAGAAACTCATGGACTCAATATACACAGTGGAATTCTGACACACTACAACCTGCCTAACATTTCGACTCCCCAAGTACCTCTGCACTTCTACCTGCGCTGCTACCTTCCCTCATCTCCCCCTTCCCCCCCTCAGTCTGTCCCCCACCCCCTGCTGCCTCCATTTCCATTTTCACTGACTGGCTTTCTTGCCTGCATTGCATACCAGCCTCTGGCTTCTTTACTATTCCTTCCATCCAGGACCAGCAGACATACCAACCACAGGTGTTTCCTCAGCCTGACAAAGGGTTTTTCAACCCAAAAGCTGGCATCCCAGGCAGCTAAGCTGAGCTCACCTGGAGCCTCACAACTCCACTGCACCCAGCAAGCCTCAGGCCTGTCAAAGACATGACAGGTCTGGCCTTTCCCCAGTCAGGACTGTGTGTGTGCATATGTTAGCTGGAGGTTATGGTGCCTCCTACCCACCTTTCACCAGGGGATCCTCAGTCCTGGCATTTATGGGGCTGCTGCACCACCAGCAGTCCCACCAGGCCTCCTTACTTTGGCAGGGTACAGTTTTAGTGGTGATGCCCAGGATCTGGGGCCTCCTCCTTCCCCATAGCCCTAGTCCATACATCCAAGTTCATATTGGCATGGGATCTCAGCAGGGACATGTTCTTCCCCTGTCAGCTGGTGATGCAGTGAAGGCCCCCTCCAGCTCTGAAAGTGGGGCATTAAATGGTTTTAAAAAAATGAAAAAAGGAAAAAGGTGTGGATGGGGTGAGGAGGGTGCTATTTACACCTGGAGCTTGGGGATCCCCAGCAGCAGGAGGTTCACCTTCAAGAACACCAGCTGTTCCACCAAACCAGGATCCCAGCAGGTGCAGTGGGGTGTCACTATATCCCCAGTGATGCTGAACACCCTCTCACTCAGAACACTGGTCAGTGGATAGGACAGGTGCTCGTGGACAACTGTGGCCAGATCCAGCCACATCTGGCAACAGCTTGCCTAGTAGGCCAAGGGGTCACACAGCAGGGCCTCCATGTCCTCAGCATGATAGGCAGTCACCAAGGCCTGAGCGCTACCTGCCTGAAGGTGGGCTTTGCTGGGTCTGGATCCCACCATAGAAGCCATGTCCTTGGCCCACATTGACAGCACCTGTGGTGGAAGAGGAGACTGGATGAGGGATGGCGTGCTAGCATTGGATAGTGGATCCCCCTCTTCCATTTCCCCCCACCTCTGCCATTCTGCCTCCCTGATTCTCTTGGCCAGCACCAATATCCTCTGATTCAGGGTTTGGCTGCTGCATACACTGCCCTTCACCCTCAGGTCACACATGGTGGCCAGCACATGGACCATGCCCCCACAGCCACCTGACCAGTGCCTGCATGTCTGGTGACCATGGCTTATCACAGCCAGGAACATTGATCCCCTAGAAGCTCTCCATTTAGCTCAGAAGTTCCCTTACTATGGGGATCAAGTGGCTAAGGAAGCCATCAGCAGCATGGAGAGTCTCGGTGGCCTCGAGGAAGGACTTGAGGACCACCAAGATCTGGGAGATTGTATCCAATCCAGTGGCCTCTGTTCAGGAGGCCACTGACCCCAATCTCACCGAGCAAGGCCATCTCATGGATGGCCTTCTATTGCTCCGCCAGCCCCTCGAGCATCAGGTATGTGGAGTTCCACTGAGTCTCCACATCCTGCATGATTTTGTGCTGTGGGATGTTCAGCTCTGCCTGTTTGTCCTGCAGCAACTTGCCCCCCTTGATGGTCCAGAGGAAGTAGCCTGCCACCTACCTACATTTTTAAATGAGCTTGCTGGAGGCACTGGCACTGTAACCAGCAGCCCTGTCCCCCTCCAAGGAATCCCTGACAACAAGATGCAACTTGTGTGCCCCACAGCGGATGCCAACAAAGTTGGCATCATGGACCGCCTTGACCATATTGGCCCCATTGTCAGTGAACATGAGGCCACATGTGGGACTCATCCTTCACTTTGGCTTGAAAGAGGGTCCACTGACAGCCTGACTGGTTGCACCAGTGCCCTGTGAGGGAGAAGTATGCAGGATCTCCACCCCGGCTACTCTAGAAGTCTGAGGTGAAGTGTAAGGGCACCTGCAGACCTGACTTGCTTAGCTCCTCCCTCAAGTATGCCCTGCATGCCTCATACAGGGAGAGCACCACCGTCTTGCTGAAGGTGGTGCGTCTGGAGGGCATAGGGGAGGGAACTTGGTATGATGGGGCTATGAGTGCCATGAGTTTCCTGAACCCTGGCCACTCAACTTATGAGAATGGCTGGCCATCAACAGCAAGTATCTCCCCAATGCTCTGAGTGATCTTGCTCACCCTTGCAATGTGCCCCGCTTTCTGTTCGCCTTTCCCCCACTGTTCCAGGGTGGTCTCCCTCTGCTTCAGGGGGACAGGGGCTTTGGAGAGAGAGGGGAACTTCCCTTTGGGCAGACTCCCATTGGTGCAAGGCTGAGGAGGAGCAAGGGCAAGGGGGTGGTGTCTGCGGAGATGCATCAGCATCCCCGTGGTGCTCAAGTGTTTTGTTCCCTTGCCCCAACTGGCTTTGGCTCAGCAGTGCAGGCAGATAGTGTATGTGGGATCATCTGCCAGCTCAAAATGATCCCAGACCACACTATCTGCTTGCTTCTGGGGTGTGGGTGCATGTTTGGATGCTGCTGCACTTTCCCCCTCTTCAGCAGGCAGAGGCACAGCAAGAGGAGAAGCAGACTCAGCTAAGCCATTCGCTTCCACCTCTACATCAACATCCATCAGGTAGATCATGCCTGACTAATCTAGTCTCTTTTTATGATCAGTTTACAAAACACCAGGATGCAGGAGTAGGGGGTGACGTTGTTTACTTAGACTTCAGGAAGGCCTTCGATACGGTATCCCACACTATACTGGTGAACAAGTTGAGAGGCTGTGACTTGGATGACTACACAGTCCGGTGGGTGGCGAATTGGCTAGAGGGTCGTACCCAGAGAGTTGTAGTGGATGGGTCGGTATCGACCTGGAAGGGTGTGGGCAGTGGGGTCCCGCAGGGCTTGGTCCTTGGGCCGATACTCTTCAATGTCTTCATCAGCGACTTGGACGAGGGAGTGAAGTGTAC
>NW_005842513.1:895710-899918 GCF_000455745.1 Alligator sinensis | reverse complement strand
ACTCTTTCCTGCCTATGCAGGGGGTCGGACTCAATGATATATTGAGGTCCCTTCCGACCCTAACATCTATGAATCTATGAATCCTCTGAAGTGCCTTCTGGGGAAGGAGACCTGACTAAGGGAAACTTGAGTGGTGTTGAGCACAAATTCAGCTGATTCCCCCTCCTTCCCCAGAATTTCCCTTGCTAGGGCACTGAGATCCAGATCCAGCGCACTGGAAGGCTCAGCATGGTAAGTGAAATGGGGGCAAAGTAGGCTGTCATGCTGGTGCGGGTGCTGCTGCTTGTTGTTGTTGTCATGGTGGTGGTGGTGAGGGGTTATGACTGGTACTCGTGGAGGGGATGCAGTCTCGGGCACAGGCAGTGGCACTGGCACTGCTCCACTCTCCTTGCTGCTTGTATCAGCCTCATCCCTTCTAGCTGGAGGAAAGAGACTGTGTCTCAGCTTGGTTGGGGGGGAGAATTTACATCTCTCCCTCTACCCCCCTCTTCTGCCCCTCCCTGAAGGCTGGCCACCTGCCTTTCCACCACGCTTCATGATGTGTTTCATGTCTTCCTTTTCTACAAATATATAAATGCATTTGCGTTCCTATATAAATTTAAAAATAGAGGTGTGTGGTGCAAAGAAGAAATGTATACAAACAAATAGAAATATATGTCTTTCTCCCTATATAACTTCAAAACTGTAGGTGTGGTGCAGTGAAGAAATGTATGAAACCAATAGAAATAGATCTTTCTTGCTATAAAATTTAAAAATGTAGGTGTGGTGCAAAGAATAAATGTTTAAAAACAAAATATAAATATATCTTTCTTGCTATATAAATTGTATTATGTATATAAGTATGTATGTATCTATGCTGCAAAGCTTTAAATGTATAGAAATTAACTATAAATGTATTTGCCTTCCTATATAAATTAAATGCTATAGTAAACCTATCCAATATAAGTATAAAATTCAAAAGAATAAATCAATTAATATAAAAATAAAATAAAGGCGCCTAAAAGAAAAATGTATGTTGAAATCCCTCTTTCTAGAATAGCCTAGCCTAGCAAGTAGGGAATCCTTTAGAAGATCAGTGCTAGCTGTAGTTGTCTGACACTGAGCTGCTGGAACACACCACTTAGCAAGTGACACCAAGGCAGAAAGCAGGGCAGTTCAAACAATGCTTCCTTTTATTCTGTTTTTCCATTCCTCCCCCAGAGCACTGAGATTCGAAGGGTCCTCAGGGAAGGATGACAGTCACTGGCCAGCTACATAGTCAATAATGAGAGCAATCCTTCCCCCCTCTTCCCCCTCTTCCCCCTTCCTCTCCTTACTTTCTGTTTTCCTGCAGGAAAGCCCAGCTTCAGCTTTGAAACTTGAAACTTTTCAAAACTTTCAAAACATTTCAACTGGCCTTGTTTCATTTCAAGTCTTTTTCAAAGCCCTCTGTTTCATTTCAATTTTGCTGTTTCAAGCTCAAAATAAGTCAAAACAGCATTGAAACAAAACAGCTGGCGAAATTTCACACAGCCCTATTAAGTATTACATGCTCAGCTATTGTCAGACTGCTCCACAGAGATAATATGAGCAATCTGCAGTCCTGCAGCATCCCACAATACACAATTCAGGAGTGCTCTATAGGACAGTCTAGCCACCCACTAGAACTCTGCTGTTCTTGAAGATGGTACCAGCCCCGATGGGGGCAGTTCTGGCCCCAAGGCAAAATTCCCGATCCCCACCCAGGGGTGTGACCTGGGTCCAAATGGCACTACCTTGAGCACCAATTAGCACCCTCAAGGTTCACCAAGGCCCACCACTTTTGCTTTGAGCACTCTGGTGTGAACAACAATCACCTAGCTTTGTGAATCAAAACAGACCATGGAATACCCTCCTAAATCCCAGCAGGCAGGCCTGGAACTGGAGTTGTGGCAAGGTGCTGGACTTCATTGCACTCTGGAGTGAGGAGAGAACTATTGCCACCACCACCAAAAGCACAAAAAGCAACCATCAACACCTGGTATTTTATTGCCTAGATGATGGCTTCTAGGCACCAGCAGAACTGGCTTCACCAAAATTGAGTGCCTAAAGTCATGTTATTTTCTGGGACATCAGCAAGGTCTTGGGTACTGTGAGGACCATGGCCCCTACGTGAAGGAGGACCATGCCATTGCTCCCTGCCAAACCATGTACTGCACACTTGTGGGACCAGTACAGCACAATGATGACAGCAACAATCTCTCCACTGCCTGCTACCAAAATGGCCATGGAAGACCATAAGGATGCCTGTTCCATAGACTTGTTCTCCAGCCAGGCCCTGACAACCCTAACCCTGACCCAGTTCCAGACTCAGGCTCAAATCCAGGACACATGAGATGGGGATGGCTCAGACAAGACCCTCATCAAGCAGGTGGAAATGGACAACACTGGGCAAGCCACCCAAAGCTGCTAAAACTTAATAAGATTTAGCAGCTTTGGGTGACTAGTGTGGTGTTCAGAGTCGTGAGGTGTCTTGTGGCTTGGGTGTGCTTCTGGACTGTGAGTTGGTGAATGGCTTGAGAGAGTGACTGGCCAATGAGTGTAGATTGTCTCTCCTTCACCACAGCATTTTCCCATAGGGAAACTTAACTTTTTCTATGAACTTTTCATGTGCTTTTGTTCTATGTTGATATTAGTATCTGAACATTGTTTCTTAAAGCAGTTTAGGTAGCATTTAGATGTATTTAATTACTGACAGTTAATAGTTTAGTAAAGTGTTTCTAATTTGCTACTTAGATTTATGTGACTGATACAGCAACATTTATATATATGCGGACTTGCATTTGCATTTGGCCATAACCCATGATCTTTCCTGAAGGGATTTTTTAATGACGTTTTTTAATGACACTGCAGCCAGGATAATATGAAGCATGTTACAGTGGTTGTGTGAAGAAAAGAAGAAAGAAGAAAGGAGGAAAATGTGTCTATTCATATGTACAGCAAAACATTTATTATATCCTCATCAATTTGCTAAATGATTTGATGAGGACATTCTTGTTACTTGCTGACCTGAAGCTGATGTTGTTATTGGATTTCTGATTAGGAGGTTTGTTTTCTTGTTATTCTTTTTTTTTTCCTTTGGTAGTTTCAAATTTCCCACATGATTATCATACAGGAGAGATTAAAAGATTTTTTTATATCTCTTGTGTAAGTATGAAGCAAATGCTACTGTGATACAGCTACTTTATATCATAGTGGGCTCATCTACACATACAGTGGACTACGTAGTTGTTACTGCACAGTCATTTAGTAATTGAGCAAGTACTAAATGACCACTCAGTAACCAGTGTTACAGCACAGTCCCAATGCCACACAGCAATTTATAGTAGCTACTGTGTGGTAGCAATGAGCTTGTATTCTTCTGCATGTACCCCCCATAGCACAGTTGTTACTGTGCCATCATTTAGTACTTGCTTTAGAAAGTACTAAATAATGGCATAGTAACAGCCATGACTCTGCTGTCCTGGCAGCGCTTGGTTATTTTTAGCAGCTACATCACCATAGCAATGCGCTATAGCAAGGTAGCTCATCACTACGGCAACATAGAGTTGGCATCATGGTTTGTGCCTGCCAATGCTACATTGCCATAGCGTCACATGTAGACATGCTCACTGTGTAGTAGCTCGTTAGTACTACACAGCATCACAGTTCATGCCTGGCAATGCTACATTGCTGTAGCAATGAGCTACGGTGATGTAGCTTGTTGCTATGGTGGTGTAGCATCTCATGTAGACTCATCCACTGATGGTATAATCTGGGCATTAATCTGATTTGATTGACCCAGGAATGATCATTCTTAATCAACAAACTAATTCACTAAAACCATTGTTAAGAATTATTGAAACTATTGCAAACCCTTTGGATATGAAATATTTAGCTCAAATGATGCACAGACAAGCATTTTACAAATCCCTTTTAGTTTAAAATAGAGAAAAACAAATAAGATTTTTCTAACGGGGAAAAATGTTTTTTTTCTTTAAACCAATTTTTTGGTTTTGAGTTGGTTTTGCATTGAATTCTTGTTTGAATTCATGGTGTTAAAAGCCTTCTTCCATGTTGTGAGCTTTCTGAATTCTTTGCAACAGAAAACCTGCTCTATTATTTTTCCACTAGCAATCTACCCATCATGAATGCTAGGAGGGAGAAGAGGAGGGGGAGGAATGGAGCAGGCAGGAATGGAGCGACCCCAT
>NW_005842513.1:884448-895466 GCF_000455745.1 Alligator sinensis | reverse complement strand
CCACTCCCCTCCCACCCTCCCTTTCTCCCCTCTTCCCTGACACCTCCCACTCCCTGCCAGCTGTTGTTGGAGGTGTGGAGGGGAATGGCATGGCAGCTCCCTCCCTCCCTCACCCCTTCTGTCTGTAATGCTCCAGGCCCTCTCAGCCAATTGACATGCACCCTCTTGGCATCACATGCATAGTTGGCCTGAAACATTACAGACAGACAGACAGACAGGCTAAAGCTTTTATTATATTAAGATAGTTAAAAAAATAAGTGAAAACTAAGAATGAGTATTTTCCAAGGGTTTCCTTGAGTCTTCTGATTTAGACAGAGATTTGCCACTGAAACAAAATTAGCAGCTTAATTAAAGTTTGAGATGAAATCTTGGTCCTACTTTAGTTAATGGGAGTGTATCTGTGCCGGAGAAGTAAAAAGGAGTATTGTGATATTAGGGATGGTCCAGTGTACAATGATAGAGTCAACAGAATCAATTGCAAAATGAAACAGATCGTCCAAGGAAATGGTAAGGGTGTACAGCAATTTATATTTCTTTCTGGCAAAGTGCCAGAGTACAGAAACTAGCAGCCACACATGAAGGAATGCGTAAAGAACAGGTCAACAAAACTTTCTTGTCTTGGACCTGAGCCTGAATAGCTATTCAAGTCAGTGTGATTTACTTCCAATAATGAAGTCACCATTGGATCAAATTTGCCTCCAGTGACCGCAGACCTTTTTCATTATTTTTGAAGTGTTATAGTTCATCTTTTTTAATACTATGATGAATTGTAATACATAATCTATATAGCATAGTTGGAAACAGATTTATAGGTCTTATTAATATTTGGGATAGGACTGGCAATTTTGGGATATTATTCTTTCAATGGCGTACAAAATCTTTATGTTCTGATTGTTCCAGAATAAAGGAGATTATTGAAAACTAGTCAATTGGCCTTTTCAATGCCTGCAGAGATCCCACATAATTACACAGATGCCAATGTCTACCCACAAGCAATCTTTAAAGTTCCGTGTGTTCATAAATTACCTGAATCTAGACAACAAAAAAAACACATTTAATTTATTATCCATTATATTTGTTTTATTAGAAAATGGCCTATTCTCATGATAAATGAATACCATTTTATATCATATAGCATATTAAGTCTGTAAGATCTTAGATTAAGAACTTTTTACCCATTAACTTAATCTATTGAATAAAATAACACTGGACATTATAAGACCACAGTATTATATACCACAACTATAATACCAAAGTAAAGTATACAAATCAAAAGCAACTCTATTGGACAGATGGGTTTTTCTGTTATGGCCATGTCAAAAAGAACGCTCTGCAGCCTTATGCAAAATACATCAGATCTAAATTTTCTGTTTCACATCCAGTACAATTCCTATTCCAAATGCAAGTTACTTTTGAAGTTGTAGGTAATTTTTTTTTGTGGTTATTTAGAAGACTGGTTTCTTTTTTTCCATCTTGCAGAACCTAATGAAACACAGAGGTCCTATTTCACCTTTAAGCATTTCAGTCAGTGATTCTCGACCAGGGCATAAGTGATGGGTGGGGGGGTGGGGAGAGGCATGTGCCCCCCGAGAGCACTGGTGTCCCCCCTGACAGTGAGTGTTTTGGCTGGTAAGGGGGAACAGAGAGCGCTCTTGCCCCCCCCAAATTTGGCTCCGCCAGTGGCACATCAGCAGCAGAAGTGGCCAACGCTGTACCACATGTGGAAGTGCCAGCCCTTCTGCCACCATGCCACTGGTGTACTGGCGACCAGCTGCTGGGGGACTGCCCCTCCCTGCACCCCCAGTCACCCCCAGACTTGGGAGGCACCAGTCGCCCATGAAACAGGGTGTCATGAGAACCTTTTAAGGGAATCTCAGGGGGCTACTCAATATTAGCATTATTAGGTGCGCAAACACCTATGCATGATTCACAAGATAAACCCAAAGATTTCAAATAGAAATCCATAGCGTCACAAATCATTGGGGCACCTGCCTGAGCCTCTAGGCTAATGAACTAAAAGTGAGAAGGACCCTCTCTCTTCCTCCCTCTCTTACCACTTGGTAGTTATTCTGCAACTAAAGTTTTGAGCATTACACACATGCCTAGGCAGTTCCATTATGCCTTAGGGCCTATGGGTCATAGTGTGGGCTTCTAAGCAGGCTCAGTAGGGAAGCTCAGGATAAGTGAAGCTGCCCAAGCACCAATAGAATCCAAGCTGTGGATAAGTGACAAATATTGAAGTCGTCGTGGCTACATAAGCCACTTAAACATGTAGCGGCAAAGAAGGATTTATCTCAACTATCTACAAACATGAGATGTGAAGGGATGGCAATGCTGTACCAGAACAAGTTGTACTGTTTGATGGTTAAGAGCAGCACTGACATGTTTTGGATGAGGATGCATGGAATACAAAGGAACATTACAGAGACTATTGGTTGCTATTTTCTAAAAGTGCCTAAACTACTCCTTCCGTAACATAAATACATGCAGTAAGTGTGTATATAAATCCAACCTAAACAAAATACTATATGATTTTTCCCTGGGGAGATTTTGGGAGAACAAATAACTAGTGATGGGAGTTTATGATGTCCCTTAATGCACTACTGGAAAACACCCAGGGGCTGCAGTAATGAGTATGATGTTAGAACTCTTTATAGAATAGAATAGAATAGAATAGAATAGATGTGAGAGAGTCAGTGAAATCAGAGATGGTTCCAGTGCAAAAACCCCTTCTGAATACTCCAGACTTTGGGGCGGTTCTGGCTTGGGCCTATTAATAATATAATATGTGATTTGTAAATAGACAGACATCTTTTAATAAAAATTATCACCACCTGTACATTGATGTGCTTTGTTGTATAGTTCATAACTTTGCTCATATTGCATTCCACATTGTAAAATGGGGACACCTAAAAGGGAGAGAGAAATTTATTCCAGAAATTGTCACAAAATAACCCTGCTTCAACCACATATGGGAGGTACAAGCCCATTCTTGAGAGGTTTTCAAATTCAGAATAGCAGAGTAAGTTATGCAGGCTGCACTATGGCCAACATATTTCTAAAGTATGGCCAACTGCAAAAAATAATTAATGCCAAAGCCAAAGTCCACTATAAGCTAAATGTGGTGACAAACATGTATTTTTATAAATTAAAACAGCTATTTAAGGCACCCTCTCCTGAGTAAGGGCTCCTATACATATGCAGGGACCCTGCTGTGATGCACTGGAAATCCAGCGCATCGGAGCAGACTCAATTAATTCAGTCTGCTGGAGTACAGAAATTGATGCACTCTGGAAGCCTTCCATGTCACATGTATCAGCGTCCCCATGCTGAAAAAATGGTGGCAGGCGCCTTGAAATAAAACACATTCTATTGAGCTTTAGTTCAAAGTGCCCCACCACCATTTTTTCAGCATGGTGATGCTGATACACATGATACACAGGTGCTTTTAATTAGTGTGGTTTGCTAATTAAAGCACCCAGTGCTATGCCCCAAAGCATGTGTAAAAATGCTCTTAATTATTAGCTGAACACCCATCACAACTGTCTTTCCAAAGATGCCTTTTGTAAGGGTACTTTTACTGCTAAAAAATGTAGAATGAGGCCTTTACTTCATGAACGTATCATGAGCTGTGCTGCAGAGCACATCCTTGAAGGCTTACAGATCTAAATGCAGTGAGCCAAGGTGAGAAGCATATCCCTGAGTTAAATAATCTATATGCATACTCTGTCTCTCATGTTGAAGAAACTTGTCCAAACTTGCGGAAGCACCTCTACTAATTGCAGCTCTCATGCTTTCAAGTGATAAATTATAGCTCCCCTAGTCTTATCCCAAATTATTAAGGGCTTTTAAATGTCAAAACTGCATATTTTTAATTTCAGGTAGACTCCAAGGCAATCGCTGTGGCTTCCACAGTGCTAGCAATGATATATGTGCAGTTAGTACTAGTTCTGAATTAGCAAGTGAGCTAATACTGTTTCAGTTTCCAAGTAGTCTTGTCATGTAGGCCTACTCTTGAGGTGGCTCAGGGTTGCCTAAGTGAAGCAAACTCCCTATCCAAGCAATATGATCTTAATATATATTGCCAGGTAGGAATAATCAGACAGACTTTTTGGCCTTTTGGTTAAAGCACTGAACTGGGACCCAGAAGCTATGCTGCCCTGTTCCCATATTTTCTACTGGCCTGGTCAGAGAACATCTATCATCTTTTCTTCCTTCCTAAAGATCTACTGATGAAAAAGTACTGTATAAGACCTAAGTTGTGATAGAATCACTTCAGTTCTTTTTTTATTGATTTTGTTTATTTGATACTCTGAGTGTTACTGAAGTGTCCACAATTACAGGCCGGGGGTATCTTTATGATAAAAGAAAACCTAGAAGTATAAGCAGCCTGACTGAATCTCAGAGATGTATTTTCATACTATGAGTTCTGTGAGAGGTTGGCTAAAATTTCTACTTTGTTTCATAAAGCAGACTTATATTGAACAGTTGCACTGTTCCTTCGTATGTGCAGATGGATGAATTGCAGTTTGGGTCACTATTACTACCCAATGCATAGCTTCAAGTTCAAGCATGTACTAAATTGCCATTCAGGTTGGGTACATTACACATAAACCAGTATAAGTGATTGGAAAACAGTCTATACCCATAACTGAACAGAAGTTCTGTGCACATAGACTGGTGTAAAAATGGTTGAACCCAGGCTGCTTGTACACGCCATGGGGGTTTACTTCAGTTTAAGTCTCCCTAAATTAAAGTGGTGGGTTTTTAAAAATACCACTTCAATTTAGGGTGAAGTAAACCCCTGTGGTGTGTACACAAAGGTTGAGCCTGATCCTTACCTGTCTCTCTGGTGGCAGGGAAGAGGGCAAGCTGCCAGCAGACTGAGCGGTCCCTGAGGTGCAGGGTGGGGCTGGTGCTTCCCTCCACAGCAGCTTTGGTGCCCCCCCAGGCAGCACCCACACACAAGCACCTGGCAGTCCTGGGAGGCACTGCAGCCGCAGAAGGAAGCACCTGGCCCCCGCGCAGCCCAGGCAGGTAGGCAGAGAGACAAAAAAAAAAGATCAGACTTGCTGCTTTTTTTTTCCCTTCAGTGGACCCTGCCTGCATGGGCTGCCACAGGGCTGCCTGCACAGGCTGCCTTCACAGCCCCTGAGCTGCACGGGGCTCAGTGCTTCCCTCTGCAGCTGGAAGGTAGCAAACTAAAACACCTCAGACATGTTTTATTTTGCTGTGTCCCAAAGTTATTTGACATGCAATACGCCGCCAACAGTGTAAACAGCCGCACCATTGAAGCGCATTACACCACCAACAGTGTAAATAGTCACACCATTAAAGCAGTGCAAAAGGGCATTTAAGCCACATTAAAGGCCCATTTTGTGGTGTGTACAAAGGCCCATATAGACCTGGATTGATGTGGTCTCAAACAGAATTGATTAGGTTAGACGAGTATATCAAACTTCAGTACCAGATCTCCTACCAACTCAGGTTAGATCACTGTCCATTGGCATCTCAGGTGGCTTAGCAGCCCCCTGCTAACTTCCCCTCACAGGGAAGCAGACCAGCAACTGGCTCATACTCAGTTGCTTAGGCCATGCACCTAGGCAGCCCTGCCCTGAGGCTCTCACATTGCCAAGTCATCACAGCCCCTCTGCTCAGCCCTGCCCAGCTCTGACTCTCAGACCACAGACCACTGCCTAGCCCAGATTCCTGCCTCTGGCCAGCTGTCAGCTATGGTGGGAGTTGGGGGGAGGAGAAGGGAGCATCTATAGCTAAGTATTTTTCTATCTTTATACAATGTCCCTAGCCAGGGGGGAGAGGCACTTCACAGATGGAAGGATCAGCCCCCTCAGAGCTCCAGAAAATGGTAGGCAGTAGCAGCAGATGCCTAGCACAATTGCAGGAATTGTGTTTTGCTCTTACTGCTGCTGCCTGCCATTCGCCAGAGCTCCAAGGGGCCTGGTCCTTCCTTCTGCAGAACATTCCCCACCCACCCACTCCTGTACTGCCAGCCAGGCTACCGGGCAACCGGGCACCATGGCATCATGGTGACCTGTTCTGGAGCTTTCCTGGAAGTCTACGGCTGGGTGTGGAGGAAGGTCCACTGTGACGGGGTGGGGGTATGCTCGCCTGTGCTCAGCAGCCAATTGGGGTGGCCCAGCTTCTTGGCTCTCCTTAGCATTTGCCAGCAGCCTGGGGAGCCCACAGGGCAGTGGGAGGTATACAGGAGTGCCCCCAACCTGATGGCTTCAGCCAGTGCAAGCAGCCTACACACCCCACCTCCACCCCACACCAAACGGTGAACATGTGTTCTGTTCACTCCTAAGCTAACCTACACTGCTTACAGAAATCTACATAGGTTAGACTGATTCCACCGCAGGGTTTTTGAACATCTGTACTTAGCTGTAGAGCCTCTCTCCCTCATTTTCTGCTAATTCTTCCAGCTGCTTTCTCAAACCACCAATATTAGCTCAGTTTCCTCTGAACCGAGCCTCAAAAGCATGTTCTTATCCAGTGCCTGTTTGTCAGTAAGCACTGGGTCTTCCCTTCCACTGTAGCAATTGAGTTTTCCTGTCAGGTAGCCTCGTGTCTGAACAAGGTGCTGAAAGTAATACTGCCTCTAGCCATCTAATTCAACTGAAGGCTACTTCAGTAATAATTCCCACTATCCATGACCAAGATGAATTGCCTGCCTCTCTGCAGCCATCATCTCTTCATAAAAATGAAACTGATGCCCACAAACATCCTATAGCGGAGCCCCCCCACAGGAAATACTAGGTAGGTCTTATTGCTAGTGACGTGCAGGCAGTCTATTGCTGTAATGCCCTCAGGAGGAATATCAGGAGTTAGGCTTATGGTGTGGAGATATCACTGGGTGCAACTACACGTTCAATTAATGTCTTTAGGTAATGTGCATTAGATATTATATCTCCATTGTGAGGTACTGGAAAATACATATTAATCTATTTTGTGATGCTTTAATGAACGTTAAAATGGGCTAATGGGCATTAAAACAAATATACAGATGCACGCACTGTCTATCAAAAAGCCAATATTATTTCCTTGTACTTATATAACCAATATTATTTCCTTGTACTTCTTTATCTGCATGTAAGCAATGGAAAAATTGTTCAGCAGCCAGAGTGGAGTACACTTATATAGCCAGGGTCTGCAGGTATGAGACACGGAGAGCCAAGGCAGGCATGGAGATCAAGCTGGCAACCAAAATTAAGGACAACAAAAAGTCATTCTATAGGTCCATAGGGAGCAAGAAAAAATTGAGCTCCTCTGTGGGACCCCAACTGAATATGGAGGGACAGTCCACAGTTGATTCCCATGAAAAGGCAGAGCTCCTAAGTACTTACTTCACATAAATATTCCTAAAATCAGATGGGAGCTGTTCACCTGTCCAGAGGCCCAGGGAATATGGGGAAGACAACAGATCACATGAAATCACTCCTGAACAGGTGAGGGTACTCTTAGAACATTTGGATGTTTTCAAGTCTCCTGGGCCAGATGACCTGCATACAAGAGTCCTGAAAGAACTGGCTGAGCTCATAGCAGGGCCTCTAGCAAAGCTTTTTGAAGAGTTGTGGAATTTGGGAGTAGCCCTGAATGACCAGAAGAGGGTCATCATGGTACCTATCTTTAAGAAAGAGAAGGATGACCCTGCAAGCTATAGACCAATCAGTCTGACTTTGGTTCTGGGAATTTCTTTTTTTATTGTTAAGGAAGCTATCAATTACAAGCCTATAACCAGTGGGGTATTAAGAATCAACCAGCATGGCTTTGGCAAGGGGAGGACATGCGTAACAAACCTGGAATCCTTTTATGACCTGGTAATTAACCAGCTGGACAAGGGACATGAGGTTGACATCATTTACTTAGACTTTAGTAAAGCCTTTGATTCTGTTTCCCATGAGATTCTCTCAATTAAAATGGAGGGTACTGGCCTAGACCAGTCTACAGTGAGGTGGGTAGACAACTGGCTTAGAGGCTGATCCCAGAGAGCTGTAATTGATGGGGTGGCCTCATCCTGGAAAGCTGGCTCCAGTGGTGTCCCCCAGGGATCGGTGCTTGGACCTGTACTCTTTAACATCCTTATCAATGACTTGGATGAGGGGGTGGAAAGTGCAATGATTAAGTTTGTGGGTGACACCAAGCTTTGGAGAAATGTGGGCACATTAGAGGATAGGGTAAGGATCCAGGATGACCTTGACAGACTGGTCCTATGGGCTGAATGCAATCAGATGAGGTTCAACAGGGACAAGTGCCAGGTCCTTAATCTGGGTAGGAAGAACCTTCATCATAACTACACAGTGGGTGGTGGTCCACTGTCTGGCACAGCATCTGAATGGGACCCAGAGGTCACAATCAACCAGAAGATGAACATCAGCCAACAGTGTAATGAAGTCACCAGCAGGGTAAATAGAACTCTGGCATGCATCAGCTGATGTGTTGCCAATAGATCCAGGGAGGTGCTTCTCCCTCTCTATTTGGGGCTGGTGAGGCCACAATTGGAGTACTGTGTCCAGCTCTGGGCACCACACTTCAGGAAGGCTGTGTATAGGCTCAAGAGGGGAAGGAGAAGGGCCATCCATATGATTAGGGGCCAAGAGGATAGACCCTATGAGGAGAGACTCTGGGAACTGGGTCTGTTCAGTCTGAGTAAGTACATCAGGGGTAAGCACCAAGATCTAGGGGAGCAATTCTTCAGAAAGGCACCCCTTGGGAGGACAAAAATGAATGGGCACAAGCTAATTGAGGAAAAATTTAGGCTAGTATAGATACCCATGTGTCTCTTTGATCAGGCGTCTACTCTTCTCGGCATGGTCCTTACTCCCTCCACCCTATGGGCCAACAGCTTGGCCTGCTGGCTAGAATCTAACAGTGCCTGATGTTCTCACCTGCCATGTCTTTGATATTTCCAGTTATCAAAATTGTGGGGAAGGTCTTATATCTCCACACATTGACACTTAGCCAAAGCAGGCAATGTTTCTTCAGGCTCCGCCTCCCCTACATCCCGCCTGGGGCTAACGTGATGTTACTGCCCAAGTCAGATAAGTAAAGTTCAATGGACTTTGTGGTATCCTCCAGAAAACAGTCCCAGGCTATCAGTTTATTCTGGGTGCCTTAAATAAATAAAGTTCTTAAAGGAAAAAAAACAACAATATTCCCAAATCAAACAAGGCACAAGCCTTCTCAGTGTCAGGGGTGTGGTGAGAGGGAGCTAGCCCCTCAACACCACCTTCACTGATGATTTAACACTCTCTCTCTCTCTGTCTGCAGGGTTGCCGCTGGCAGAAGCCTAGTCGTCGCTCCGGACCTTCCATGGACATGCTGCAGGTAAGTCAATAGGCTCCTCGAGCCTCTAAGCATGGGACCTAAGCTTGGTTCCCACCCTTCGCCCCTCCTGGGGCATTTTGTGTGCGTACACAGATTAACACCACTCTGGTCACTCACTTCCAATCCACCTTCATCAGCGTCCTGGGCAGCTGATAGCTTGCTGTCTCAGTTTTGCCCCACCAATTGGAGTTGGTATGCACTAACAAGGTGTGTTGACACTGGAACCAGGGTTTCTCTTTTTGGTGCTGATGTTGCACACACAGACTCATCTCTCCACTGAGGCTTTCCCGATACTTCCGGTAAGTCGACCCTGAGGGCAACTGGCTTCTCACTGCCACAGCTAGACATAAGGAACAACTTCTTTTCCATAAGGGTAACTAGAATCTGGAACACACTCCCAGCAGAGATGGTGCAGTCACCATCCTTGGAGGTACTCAAGAGGAGGCTGGATAAGCACCTTTGAGCTCATTTGAGCCCAATAACCTCCTGCCCGTGGCAGGGGACTGGACTTGATGATCTTGCAGGTCCCTTCCAGTCCTTTGATTCTATGATTCAATACCTGTGTGTATGTATCAGTAGTCTCTTCCTTAGGTGAATGTTTCTGCTGAAATGAACAAAAGATAAATAGTTAACAGTGTTGATTTTTTAAATTGAAGCTGCTGGGTTTCAGTGTTAGCACTCACTGACATGAAAGAAGGAAGGTCATCTCTCTCAAAACTATCACTTTGATTGTTTGGAGACATCATTCACTTCACCTTCTTTCCAATTGAATGGTGGGAACAACATACATGTCCGCTTAAGTTCTGACTGAATTTGCAGCAAATTTCTCAGCTGCAGGATTGCAGAACACACAGGATCCTGTTCAAATAATGAAAAGCACAGTAAAATGTAGCACCTTTTGAAAAGGCAGGCAAGGTTCTTTGGGTTGATGTGCTATCTTTTATTAGACCAACTAAATGGTTGGAAAAAAGTGCTTTGCAAGCTTTTGGACATAAGCACCCTTCTTCAGGCAATGGGAGACTATGCTGATGCTGTTATGAAAAAGAAAAAGATTTGAAAAAGATTTCACTACAGTATAGTTCAAAGACTTGTCATATATTCAGTTTTATCATAAAGAAACTTGCAGAACCTCACTATATACAGGACTGTCAGCACAAAAAGAAAGTAGAAAAATAAAGGTAAAATAAATTGTTTTCAACAAGTACACACACTGATAGCTCTTGAATAGGTATATTTAAAATCAGTTTCATAGTAGCTAGGACCAGGAGGGACCTGAACAGATCATCTAGCCTGACCCCCTGCCACAGGCAGGAGTGAATGCTGGTTCACAAGACCCCAGACAGGTGATCATCCAACCTCCTCTTGAATTTACCCAAGGTAGGGGCGAGGACCACTTCCCTGGGAAGTTGGTTCCAGATTTTTGCCGCCCTAACTGTAAAATATTGCCTTCTGATCTCTAACCTAAACCTATTCTCCATCAGCTTATTACCATTGTTCCTCGTCACCCCAGGTGGTGCTGGGGAGAAAAGGGCTCTACCTATTTGCTGTTGATCTCCCCTGATGAGCTTGTAGGCAGCCACCAGGTCCCCCCTCAGCCTCCTCTTACTGAGGCTGAACAGGTTCAGGTCCCTCAGTCTCTCCTCATAGGCCCTGTCCCGCTGCCCTCTCACCAC
>NW_005842513.1:878353-884404 GCF_000455745.1 Alligator sinensis | reverse complement strand
CTGCGGTCTGGCATTGGAGGCTCATGTTCATCTTGGAGTCAATAATGACTCCAAGATCCCTTTCCGCCTCTGTGCTTTCAAGAGTGGAACTCCCCAGCCTGTATGTATGCTGTGGATCCCTTCTCCCAAGGTGCAACACCCTGCATTTGTCTACGTTGAACCCCATCCTATTCTCATCTGCCCACTTTTGTAGTCTGTCGAAATCTAGTTGCAGCCTCTCTCTCCCTTCAAGTGTGTCCACCTCGCCCCACTTCTTAGTGTCATCAGCAAACTTGGACAGCGTGCTTTCCACCCCCTTGTCCAAGTCGCTGATGAAGATGTTAAACAGTGCGGGCCCGAGGACTGAGCCCTGGGGTACCCCACTGCTCACATCTTGCCAGGTTGAGTACACCCCATCCACCACTACTCTCTGGGTGTGCCAATAATACAACCCATCCACCACTACACTCTGGGTATACCCAATAATACTGGGTTTTCTAAGGCATGTATATGACGCTTATTAATTAGGTGAATATCTTCTAAGCATTTAAGGTAACTAAGCTGTTTACCTTTCCCAACTAGCTCCTCAAAAAAACAAATTATCATAGAATTCCATAAACAGTCTATAAAAACGAGTCCTTACACCAACAGTTAACATACGGCATAGTCGAGACAAAGTTCAATTCAAAGCAATGATAAATATTAGGGAAGTATTGCAAGTCTCAGCTTAATTTCTAAGGACTTGAGTTAAAAGAAATCCAATGCTATTTATATCATGCTAGTTAGCCTCACCTTCACTGCGGGAATAATAAATCACCAGTGAGCAAAGAAGAAAGCACATCTCAACTGATAGATACCAAGATGTTTACGCCCCTACATATACAAACAATTATTTAGAGCATTGGCTAACTATCATCTAAAAGCTACTGGTGAAGCTGGAAGGTTGGAGTCATCAAAGATCATGACAGCATGGTTTTCTATATTTGAATGTTAAAGTTCAGACAGTAATCTTGTCTCAGGTAAGCCTGTATGTATTTAAAATAGCATCAGGATAAATCACAAAGAAGATAGTTAATTATGAATTGTTAAATAATCACATCAGTTGACTGTAGAACAAGGCTTGTTACATTTTCAATAGATTTTTATGTTTCTGCTTCCAAGGGATATGTTCCTTAAAATGTCAGTTTTAAAAAATGGGAGCAATTGCAAGAGCTACAAAGATGACCATTGGCAGAAATGTGTTTTACTGAAGATTAGTTGTGTAGGGACCCCCATCCCCAGCCACTAGCTTGGATCTCTCTGAGGTATGTGATTAAATTAATTTTGTTTGGTAAACTAACTTAAAGCAATCTAGCTATTTGTATTAAACTCATTGCCATAGCAACCAAGTATATAAGCCTGGTTTTAGCTCAGAAGCCAGGTGATACCCCATGATCAGCAGGAGGTTATTAATACTTCTTTTGCCTTCTTTTTAAAGAGTCCATAGCTTTGTTGGACTAGGAAGAAAGTAGTTAAGGCTCCCTTTTTCTAAGACTGCATCAAATCATATGGTGAATTCAGTGCACAGGAATTTGTGCTGCTGCTACTGGTACACAGTACTGGTAGAGAACGGCAATCTTTTACTATCACTCACAAGCACCAAACATATTCCTACATATTAAAAAGAAAAATATGGCCCATGCAATAGTTAATCCTCTGGAAAGTAGTGGACATGAATTTTGAATATGCTAATTTTACTTTAAAAAGCTAAAACAATGCTATTTCCTCAAACTGGCAAGGGCAAAGTTAGTTACATCCAAGGTCAATAGCACCTTAATTGAAAGGCTGAACTGAAATGTTTTATATATGGGAATTACAAAAAAAAGGACATTTTTACTCTTGGTTTTAGATGCATAAGCAAAGGAATGTGCTGGAAAAGAGACTAACTGTATTGCGAGGGCTACAAGTTTTTACAGGATAGAAGGGTATTAAATCAAAACCAAGATAACAGAACCCCTCCCTCTGTTCTGCATGCACTTAAAAATCCTCCCACATTGTACAAGCAATATTTGACATGTTCACTTATACCTACCTGCTGGGTGTTTTTATAATGGGATTAAAACTATCTTATTTCTAACAAACTGAAAAAGTTCAAACTACATAGAAAGACATAAAATTGTGCAATCAAAAGGTCACTCTCACCACAACATGATTTACACTAGAACGGTTTCTGACCCTGTCTCAAGACCTGGATGTTTTTCTGCTCCACAGTTGATAGAACCAGGAGGTTTACAGATTGCCTAGGATAAATTTGTTAGTTCTGTTAAGAGCTACCCGATTACTCTGACATGATTGTTGTGAAGAGCCTAAAACTTGTGTCAACTGGGAAGTAAAAACTAAATAGTCACCTGGAGAAAGGTAGATGTTCTTTGCTGCTTGACATTAAGTGTTTGTGTGTGCGTGTGTGTGTGTGTATGTGTGTGTGTGCACGTGGGTGCGCATATGCATGAAGGCCTACAAATGTTTTTTAATGAGTTTTCTGCTCAAAAATGTCTGCATTTAAATAGGTATCAGGTCTCCTGGAACTAGTCTGTGGTGTTTCTTAATCTGAACTGGATCAAGCTTTGATTTCTGTTTGCTTATCTGATGCTGTTCTACTAGTTCCTTAAATTGGGAGGGAGAAAAAATTTTGCCTGCAGTTCAGCATCCCATCAGAGAGTGGGGAAAATAGAGAACATTTGGGAAACAGCCATGACTTTAGCCCTGAGATAGCAGTTTCCATTCTTTATTTCAGGGGTGGACAAAATGTGGCCCGGGGGCCAGATGTGGCCCACCAGGCCATTCTATCTGGGTCGTGGGACCCCTAAAAAATTTAGAAAATTAATATTTATCTGCCCTGGGCTGCTGTCAAGTGGCCCTCAATGGCTTGCCAAAATCAGTAAGCGGACCTCTGCCCAAAATAATTGCCTGCCCCTGCTTTATTTCCTTTCCACTTTTCTCAACTAGTTATGTATGTCTGAGTCTATGTCTTCTTGGACAAACTGGGCACGTCCAGATGAGCCCGCATGAGCCTCTTACAGCATCTCAAATCCTTTGAGACACTGCAAGAGGTGTCCCAGGAACAAGAAAAGGTTCGCTCCCCTCCGCTGCAAGTTTGCAGCGCAGGGGGCAAAATTAGATCCCTGGATATCCAGGGGTCTAAAAAAACCGAGCTAAAAAAAGTGAGGCAGAGCACAGTCCCGGACCATGCCCTGAGACAACCGGAGGCTGGGTTCTCCACAGAGATGCTCTGGCAGCCAGAGCATCTCTGTGGTTGGCCGTCATCCTGGTACTGAAGCATGCTGCCTGCCCATGCAGTAGCAGGGCTCCAGTGCCAGCAGCAGGGCAGCAGGGCTCCAGTGCCAGTAAGTAAGGGGCCGGGAGAGCTGGCGGAGGGGGGAGGAGGCTATGGGTGGGGTTGGGTGGGGCAGCCATCGGGGGGGCTGCAGCAGCCAGCAGGGGATGGGGCCAGGTGGGTTAGCAATCAGGAGACTGGGGTGGGCCATGTGGACCCTGCAGGGGTGGGTGGTAGCCCCTGTGGGGGCCCATTTGGCTCTTGGTGGGGGGGCTGTTACCCCTGTCGGGGGGCCATAGCCCCTGTCGGGGAGCAGCAAAATATATATTCATATATTCATGAATTCATTAAACATGTAATTAGAGTTCACTTTATTATTATGATACAGACACTGGTAATCTTCCAAATTGCTTTAAAACTGTAGATACATCAATAAAATATTGCCCAAGTGATCACTGTCTCTCTGTCTCACTCTCTCTCTCTCTTTATGGTGGTCTTTTGTTTTAATTGTGGAGGAACATGGATTTGTGGGTATTTTGCAGAGTGACTGGGATTTTTTTATCAGGGATTTTTCAGTTTTCCAATAGGGGACACCAGAATTCCTGCTAGGGAGGCCAGTGACAGGACCCTGCCTGCTCAGAGCTGGCACCTTGGACCCAGCTGGCTATGGCTGACCTCCTGGCCAAATGGGGCCAGGAGGACATGCTTTGACAGTTCAAAGCAGGCCACCACACCCAGAACATCTTCCAGGTGATAGCTCCCCAGATGGCCGGGCAGGCTGCACAGAGGCCAACTTTACCGCCACAGCCCACTGACAGCTGGCTCAGAGGGGCAGATGCCTCTACTGGCTGTGTAGTCCCCATCTGGGTCTGGCAGGTGCACAGCAGGTCCCAGCCAGGCAGCAGCCCCCACTGCCAGACTGCTGCAGTGGGTAGAGGGTGCAGGGAACTCTCAGGGCTGCTTCAACAGTCCAGCTGGCACAAGGGGTAGTGTCCACAGGTACCAATGGATGGGCCCCAGAAGTTCCTGAGAGCGAGTAGCCCTGAGCTACTTGCCAAGGCAGCTTTTGTACTGATGGGGCCAGGGCAGGACAGCTTTTTATACTGCTGGGAACAGCACAGGTGCTGGCGCTAGGCTCTAACTCCCCCTGGCTGCAGATCTGGGAGGAGCCAGGCAGGGTTATTTTGTCCCAAGTGGCACGATTTGCTCCACAACAAGTGCATGTCTGAGCACGTGCACTGAGGCAAAAAGCCCCGGCTCAAATTTGCACCACTTCTATTTGAGCTGCTGCAAGTGCCCATGCTTGTATATGTGGACACGCCCACTGATAGCTGACAACTCATAGCTTTGCGACAACAGTAACATTTTCATAATGAACAGGAACATAAAGAAGGAAAGCTGTTTTTCTACCTTGTATTTTGTTCCACACACTTAGTAAATTAAGACAGTAATTAAGATCAGTCCTTGTAAAGTAGTAAATTGTATCCAGAATGAAATAGAATTTGACTGCTGTCACTTCTCTTCTCTTCCCACCCAGAATACTTTTATGTTCTTTGTGTTGAAATACTGACAAGATCTGGATACTAAGAATTTTGTTAAAGGAAATAAAAGGAAATGTGTTTTGACTGGTGAAATTATACCGGTACAAAAATTTTATTATAGAAATAAGAATTATTTGAAAGTCTTCAAAACAGTAACAACTGTTAACAAATAACTCATGCTCCCATCCCTCTCTCTTTGTCCATCTATTGTCTCTTGTCCTGTAATTTGAGTGTAGGCTGCTTAGGGTAAGGACCATCTTCTTGTTCTGTGTTTGTATAGTGAATATTACAATGCAGTTCTCCCCACCCCCCAGCCATGCTACACTACACTACACTAATACAAATAACTGCTGCTTTTTTCTATTTAGTTTCATTTGTCAGTACCAGATACAGAAACAGGCCAGGAAGGTATGCCTCCCACATGCATGCACAGTGAGCTCTAAACTCACTGCCTGGTCAGTGAAGGCTTCGGCCGGAGCCCTGTTTGAGCACTGAACTCACCAACTGATCAAGGCAGGATCTGGATGAAAGCCCTTGCGTCAGCATGACCCAGGAAGTGAATACTACTGCTATTCACCTTTCCCTCCCTCCCTCTCCCTGCTGAATTCAACAGAAAGGGAGAGGAGGGAATGAGTAGTGGGGAAAGTGTTCAACCCCTGGGCTCCATGGCATCATGAAAGCAGATGCTGAGTGCTCACATGCAGTACAGCCAAAGGGGAAGCAGAGTGACCATACCACTGTGCCATCTCTGAATCCTGTCCATTCCCTGTCAATATTGTAATGACAATCTGACTAAACCTGTTAAACACCCTTCCATGGGGTGATGGAATATATGCTTGTTAGTTGTTGGAGATGTACTTGTCTTCTTTTTCAAAATTTACATATTTCCATTTCCCAGATCACAGTTCTAGGCAGAATGTCATAGATGTAGGGGTTAAGATTAATCTGATTGTCACTGGTGTGGAGGATAGGTCACCTAATCTCCCAACATCCTATTTAGAGTTTGGGGAATATGACTTTCCCTGTTGATACAATATTAAAATATCCTCTGTTGTATCGCAGTTGAGTACCTTAATGCAAGTAGATTTTCCAACCAATGATTTGTGCCAAACTACCCCCATATAGGAATATTTGAAGATAGCAAGAGGTCTGTTTTACCAGAAGAGGCTGAAGACAGCCCTGTTAGTTTTGGAGGTAGTACAATGTTTGCTTTAAAAA
>NW_005842513.1:871799-878322 GCF_000455745.1 Alligator sinensis | reverse complement strand
CCTGCTGAAGGACTGATACAAATAAAACCAGTCAAACCCAGAGGAAGCATAACTTAGAGTTGTTTTAAAAGACTCATGTTGATGGTGTAATGTTATGATGTATCATTTATGGGTCTTTCAGAGAAGTGAATTTACTGGACAGTGCTAGGCTTGCAGTTTTCCTCCCCTTTGAAGCATTACTGGGGCCTGTTGCCTTTGAGCAGCTCTTGAAGTTCAGCTCAGTGACATCTTTTTAGTCATTTCCTAAGTAAATTTATAGATTTCCTTATTTGTTCCTACCCACAATAACATCTGATGATTAACAGTCTTCACTGAAATCTCTGTGGAGATAAAAAGGGAAGTAAACTTAACAAGCTACAGTGTTCTGTCTCAACTGATTCACTTGATTACTGTCTTCAACTCCTGATTGCAAATGAGCTCATAACAATAACACCACGTAAAATACTCCAAAAAAGATATCAGGGCCTGATCCAGTAGTCCCACTGCAGACTGAAATACTGGGCTCTTGTCATATGTAATCAACAGAGCTGAGGAAATAAAAGGGGGAAAAAAAGCCTCATCCTGTTTGCTCTGGGCTATATATAACTCCAGTTTATAATTTCAGATTTAGAGGTTTGCTTGAAAAAGCTGCTTGTATTTCAAAAGCATTTCAGCAATAGATTTTAACCACATTTATTTGCCTAGTAATATCATTTGAAGAGGAAAATCTTGAATATTCACTTATGATTGATATCCTAGCTGTGATTTAAGTTAAATCAGTTGTGTGCAAGAACCTACTACATAGAAAAACTAGCCCTAAATGTCAGTAATTCAGTGGTTAGCAGTTCCTGAACTTTTTTCATGAGTGATATTTCTTCTTAAGCACAATAGTTTGCTTTATCTGCAGCAATTATAACCACATGTCACTTAATATTTTCTCTCTTTCTAAATTAAATTTGTTTGAAAGTCATTAACATTTCTACTTCTTCCGTTTCTAGCCAATGCATGTTGAATTCTTTTCTGCACAGAGCAACAGCTTCAACCAGAAGGAAGTGAGAATACCTTATTATCACCCCCAGTATAGCCCACAATCTTAGTGGTTAAAGTACTCCCCCAGAAAGGAAAATATAGTGGGGGTTGATTACCTGCATGCAAAGGAGGAGGATGGAGGCTATGATACCTCAGATTGTTTGGGAAGTTGAACTATGCTCCTTGGGTACTTTATTTTTAAATATTTTGCAATCACTTCTTCCTGTTCAATCTGAAAACTGTTATCATTACAGTAACTGGTGGAAATAATCTAATTATGTCGTCTATGTTTAGACAAAGTCAGAACCTTCTGGGAAACTTAAAGAAAAGGACTCGTAATAAATAAAATGAATTTTTATTTATTTCTGTTTCCAAGTTACCAAAGATGAACTAACACAAAGAACACTCAGTTTAGCCTCTGTACTTTAAAATCCATACCTGTATACTTTAAAATCTTCTTTGCCTGTCAGGTGTGAGTGACACCCTATAGTCTCACTGATTTCAGTGGAAATACTCATGAGCAAGGGTTTGCAGGATGGGACCCTTTGATTTTAAGCTCTCACATACACAGAGGCTAGGTACAGACATTCAAAAAAGCCCAAGGCAGAATTGATCTAAGTTATACAGTTCCTCTTCTGATGAAAGATGAAATTCTTCCCTGGATGAAGAGGGCTTTTTTCCTCTCTCAGATCATTTATCTGAGGTATTAAATGGTGGGGATTCAGCATTATTTTATTAGCAGGGAGGTTATGTGGTATTGTTGGGTTTTAGTTGATTATTAGCTCCTATATCCAGTGACTTTAGAAAGCTGCTAGTAAAGCAAAATAACATTTTAACTCCCATTGTGCTAAGAATAGTACAAGCATCTGGAATAAGCAGTAATTCAGTTGGGAGCCCTGATCCTAATTGCTGTTTCTAACATATTCTGGTAAATTACTAGACAGATAGTTAAAGTGAGGCAACAGAAACTTTTCAAATGTCAGTCTCCAACTATGTACATCTCAAGTTATTTAAATGTTATAGATTCTTATTTTTTTTCTAATTGCACTATTTAACTTTGGAAATACTACCTCTTCTTCCAACTCAAGTATTCTTTTCTGACAGCACTGCCATTGTTCCAATGGGTGGAAGTAGAATTCTGGGTCTTGCAGCTCAGGCATAACTTCATTAATCTACAAATTCTAGGAGTAGCCAACCTGGAATTTTGCCTGTCTTATACTTCCTCTGGTCTTTATGGACAATATTGGTCTTTGTGTTGAGTCCACTTCACTTAATTTAGTCATGTCAGTATTACATAATGACCCACTAAAGGTTTATTCAGCTTAGGACTGTTATCCTTTCACCCTTTCTTCTCTGAACATTGTGGAACCAGACCACCTTCTGTCTTTATAAATTTCCCCTCTGTCAGTCTTTACTAGCTTAGCTGGTTCTCTTTCTGCTAACGTGGCTCCATTTTGCTAATTTCTGTTCATTCAAAACATTTAGTAAGAAAACAGGAAAATATTCCTATTTTTCAGGGTTTGTGCAGAGCCTACGAAGATGGGATTCAAGCCCATGTCTAGGCATGATTAATAATTATTTTAAAGGTAAAAGAATTTTAGCAACTAAACTTAGATTGTGTATTTCATATGGAGTCTCAACCATTCCCATGTTTTCCAAAGCTACCACAGCACATCGTTTCTGGCATTTATCATAGCTATTAGTCATAATGGGCACCTTTACATGTTCATTAATTCACTTTTCCTAATGAGCATTACATTTAGTACTTCCAATATGAGGTATGAAACAAATGCTCATTA
This sequence comes from Alligator sinensis, assembly GCF_000455745.1. NCBI lineage: Eukaryota > Metazoa > Chordata > Crocodylia > Alligatoridae > Alligator > Alligator sinensis. The sequence continues at coordinate 875,515 of NW_005842513.1, read as the reverse complement.
GGCTGCCTTAATGCGCAGTAGCACAAGCACACGCTTTTTAGATGATGCTTAATGTGCAGTAGCCTATTCCACTGTGCATTACCATAATAGCATGGTTTTTTACACAACACTTTAATGCACAATAAATACTTCTGCATTTCACTATCCCCATTTATTTAATAGCCATGCTTTTAGCACTATGATTTAACTGTAAGCATTGAAAAGAAAATGTGGTACTGCTTCCTGTGCCACTAGTCTCTACCCCTTGAACATGGTGTTCTCTGACATCCTAAATTTGCTTAAGACACTTCTTTGTCTTAAACAGTTTTGATGCTATGCCCTGGCTTGCCTTCATTTTATAATACTCCAGTTTTGTGACCTGTCTTTCACAGTATCAGCAATTAATTGAGCTTCTTCCTCCTCCTTTTCTGTTATGGAGCAACCTATATAATGGCAACCCTATAATGTCCACACTGGGCATGTCTACACATGCATTTGATCTGGGATCAGTTTACTCATGAATAAATAACTTGTGCATAAACATTCCTGGGCATGTGTCTACACATGCAGGGAAGCAGGAGCAGATTTGCTGCTAATGGCAGCAAACTGCTCCCACTTCCTGGGCCCATGCAACGAGCCCCTGCCACCACCAGGGGGTGCTCTAGGTTTCCCCTAGGTACTAACCCAGGGGTTGGCAGGGAGCATCAGGCTAGGAGTCAGCTGTCTTCTGGCCAAGGCTGGGACATTACACTCTGCCCCTGGGGTCTACCTGCTACCAGGGTGGTGACAATGTCCCCCTGCCCCAGCAGCAGGGTGCTCTTGGCCCTGCCTCCCCCATCAGGGGCAGGGGACTTGAGAAGAGCTGCAGGGGAGAGGCAGGTCCCAGCACCTAGCATGCAAGGTGGAAGCTGGGGAGTTTGTTCCCCATTCAGCTCCATGAGCACGGGTCTGCGAGCACAGAGCTGGGTGGGGAACAGGCTGGGAAACAAGCAGTCATGGAGCTGACATGGGAGATGAGGGTCTCCCAGCCCCCTACACCCTGATTGTGATCTCGGAGCAGGGGGCTTGGAGCTCTCTGCTGCTGGGGCAGGGGGACATAGTCCCCACCCAGGCCCCAGGGGCAGAGTCTGCCCTGGCAGGAGACCGCTTCTGGGAGTAGGGAGCAATCACCCAACCCCTGGTGGACAACTGACTGGAAGCAGATTTGTTCCCTGTCAAGGGTCTACATTTGTGCTACTGCGCAGTAAATAATCACAAGTAAATTTGCTACTTGCATTTGCAGATAGCAAATTTTCTCGTGATTAGCAAGGTTTACTGCGTAGTAAGCATATGCATGTATAGATGCACATGCTTACTGTGCAGTAAAATACACTACTGCACAATTAAGCATCTCTTGTAGACGTGCCCACTGTGTAGCCATCTTCTTCTGGATTTGGCTACACAGCAGGCTGCAAAGATCTCCTATAAGAACTGAGGACAATATGAAATAGTTCCACTGGACTTTGAGTTTACCACAACTGAAGATTTTTTCCCCTAATTAACTACAGTAGACAAGGGAAAATATTTAAAAAAATAGAGAGAGGAACTTTTAAAACAAGCCGATGAGTCTTGGGGGCTGGAGATTACATAATTTTCAAGATATTTTTAGCAGAGCTGCAAAGGGGGGTGGTTAGAGGATCATATCTGAAAGGAGCTTTAAATAAGACATTTCTGCCTTGTAATTCTGTTTAAGTGAATGTGTCAGCTGAAGTGAATTCATAAACTATTTTAGGGAATTCATCCAGTAAACTCACCACTGTTCTATACAGTATGTATGCCACCTAACAAGAATGCCACATTGCAGAAGTAATGAAAAGAGAGCTAAACTTATTTGCAAATACACTGAAACTGTGCTGTCAACATTTCCAGTGATAAATTCCTAAATTACCCATTGGCCAGTTACCATAGGCCAATTATCGTAAATTCCAAGACAATAGACACCAGGCATTTTGAAGTTATGTGCATATTTTTACGCTTTCCTCATATTTTGCTCTTGAACTGTGTGGCAATTTTGCATTTTGGATTATGTCCATAGAGTTGCCAGAGCTTCTCACCAAACAATTTTACAGTTGTTTTAATATGGAAAAAGAAGTCTCTAAACATCACTGTGATAAATGATTGAAATGTTTTTGCTGGTATTTTAAAAAAGAAAGGAAGAAAGAATTTGAGCCTGAGGCAAATAGCCAGCACAGGAAATTTCAGCGAAATTATAAACAGCTGAATACAGGGTTGTATAATAAGAAGTGTCAGGTGACCTGAACTGCACCTCTTCTAATAGATAATGAAAAGATTCAGTGTCAAGGTAAGATATCTGTTTGGGAGGGGAAGAAGGCAGTGTAATTACCACAGTTGTAAGAGTAGGAAGAATTTATTTCACTCGATTTTAGCATTTTTCCACATCTATTCAAATGTGTTCATTAAGAGTTAAGTTTCCATATGGTTCTCATTCTGAGAAACCCATTCCTGGTATTTATTAGAAAATATAAAATGTTTTTCACCCTTGCATGTCTTAAGCATAAAGTTTAAGCAGCTGGCCAAATAGCTACCTGTGTAACTAAAAAAGCCTCTTTACAAGGCCAGGTTATTTGCAGCATGAAAAAAAGAAATGAAGCTTCTCAGTAGTTATTCGCTTTGAATAGTACAAAACAGTTGAATAGGTTATTTTATTAGAATCTTTCTTTTTGCAAAGAAGAAAAAAATAATGGAACAATTCACTGTTTACATCTATCACATTATGGTGCAAGTCACTGGGAAGTAAATTGACAGGCCTTGTTTTGAGACTTTTGTGATTTACAGGAGACAGTGAAATACAAGCTTACTGCAAGGACTGTGACTTTATGAGAAAAGCAGTCTACTATGTCTGAAGAATGAATTTAAACCAGGTAAAAATCATTGCTGGCATACACAGTATTGAAGCTTTCACCATAAATTACTTAGATATCATTTGCCAATGGCAGCAAGCACATCACAAGGTAAACAAACCTTGTAAAGGCTATGGTCATAAAGGGAAATTACTTATAAATATCCTTAAATAAAATAAATGATGAATGTTGTTTCTGGGAAAATTTTAAATAAGAAATGCCAGGGGATTTCAATGTATCAGTACTTGAAAGTGCTGCACAAGGCAAAGCTAACTGGCTGAGGTAAGTTCAGAGCCTTCGGCTATCTTCTCTGAGAAGTCATGGAAGTTGGTGAAGTCTCATGTGATTGGAAGAGGGCAAATATAATGCTTATCTTCAGTACCGTAGCAAGGTGGGGCAGGGCAATCACCCTAGACCCCAAAGCAAAGAGGTGTCAACAGGTGCTGCCCAGCCGGGGTGGGGTATTGGACAGAGCTGCAAGAGGCTCATTTGGGGAGGCTCCCGCTGCATGCACTCCTGGGCACAAATGGGAGGAGTGCCCCCAGACCTGCGCGCGGGGCAAGGGTGGGCTGCTGCTGCGGGCTTGCAACAGGCACCAAATTTCCTTCCTACAGTACTGCTTATCTTTAAGAAAGGGAAGAAGGTTCTGGGGAATTACAGACCAATCAGCCTGACCTCGATACCTGGAAAGATCATAGAACAAGTCTTGAAGGAAACCTGAGGCAGCTCTCGGAGACCATAAAAGCTAAAGAGGCGGTAGTTATGGGGGACCTAAACTACCCAGACATCTGCTGGGAGACGCAGACAGCAAAGTCCCACCGTTCACGCAGGTTTCTA
>NW_005842513.1:862868-869657 GCF_000455745.1 Alligator sinensis | reverse complement strand
CCTATGCAGGGGGTCGGACTCGATGATCTATTGAGGTCCCTTCTGACCCTAACATCTATGAATCTATGAATCTATGAATTGTGAAACACCTAGAAGAGAACAAGGGGCTCTGACAGACATGGAAAAAACCCAAAAAAATGCACTTTACTGGAAACAGCAGTGCATTAGTTTGACCTGGCTCTGGAACTTCAGTATAAATCAAGCACTACAGCAGGGCTTTTTGGCACTTTTATCTAAAGCTATTTCAATCAGCTATTAGATAAAAGTGCCAAAAAAGCCCCTGTAATGTGCCCAGTCTATACAGACATTAGGAAAGCTGGGTGCAACTAAGGCACTGCCTCTTCTGGACATGTGCTGGCTCAGCACAGGGGCGCACTGAGCTTAAAGCGCCACTTTTTTTTTTCACATCTGCAAGCAACTAAGGTGATCAGAAACAGTGTGCATGGATTTACCAAGAGTGAATTTGCCTGAACAGTTGGGTACCCTTCTATGAAAAGGTAACTGTGGATGGTGGGCAGAGCAGTGGATGTGATATATTTTGACTTTAGCAAGTCTTTTGACACTGTCCTCTATGACATTCTCATTAAGAAGCTAAGGAAGTACAGACTAGACAAAAGTACTGTAATATGGATATATAACTGGTAGGATTATCCTGCTTAATGAGTAGCCTTCAGTGGGTTAATGTCTAGGTGGGAAGATATATCAGGTGGAGTTTTCCAGAGGCTTCCCCTGTATCCAGTATTGTTTAATATCTTAATTAATTAGTTGGAGGATGGCAAATTTGTGAACGATAGGGTGGAATTATAGACACTTTGGAGGGAAGGTCTATGATCCAGACTAGCCTGGATAGACTGGAGAAATGATATGCAATCAACCAAATAAAATTCAACAAGGGCAAATACAAAGTCCTGAGACTGACATGGAATAATTGCACAAATAGAGACTGGAGAATGATTGGCTAGGCTGTAGTACTGCAGAGAAGGACCTGAGGGTTACAGTAGACCATCAGCTGAATATAAGCCACAAGTATGCAAAAAAGGTAACAGCCGACTGCACTATATTAACAGGAGTGTCACTTGCAAATCAAGGAAAGTGATTCTTCCATTCTATTCAGCACTGAAGTCTCACCTGGAGTACTGTGTCCAGTTTGGAGCCCCACACTTCAATAAAGATCTGAAAGAGCTAGGGTTATGTAGTCTGGAGAAGAGGTGACTGGGGAATTGAGGGAGTGATTTAATCACAGTCTTCAAATACCTAAATGATGATTATGGACAAGATGGAGAAAGCCTGTTCTCTGTGGCCATAAGGGACAAGACTAGGAGCAATAGCCTCAAGCTGCAGCAGAGGAAATTAGAGATTAGGAGGAACTTTCTTACTATGAGAGTAGTCAAGCACTGAAACAGGCTATCTAAACAAGATGTAGAATCTCTGTCCCTGTAAACTTTTCAAGAATAGACTGGGCAGTAGGCCTGTGTGAAGCGGCTAGTATTCGCTTCGGATTTGGCCGATTTGGGGGACAGTGATTCAATTTGGTGATTCCCACTCACTGGCTCCTGCCAGGTGGGGAGTGATCCTGGCTGCCCACCACTGCTCCACGCTCCACGGGGGGCTCTGCCACAAGCCCCCAGAAGCCCTGATAGCTACAGCAGCATTCAGTGAGTGCAGGGCTTGTTTTTTTTGGGTTTTTTTAAAGAACCAGAAGCTGGGGCTGGGTGGGGCAGCTATCAATGGGGCTGGGAGAACAGGTGGGGGTTGGAGGCTCAGGGCAGAGCCCCCCATGTAAGGCAGGGCAGTGGCAGGCAGCAGGGATCACCCCCCACCCCCCCGGCCAGGCAAGAGCCAGTGAGTGTAGAGATTTTTTTTTTCTTTTTTAAAGAGCTGGGATGCTGAGGCCAGGTGGGGCAGCCATTGACATGTCTGGGAGAATGGGTAGGGGTTGCAGGGAACTCACGGAGGCTGGAGGGCACAAGCAGGGGATGGGGCTTGGCAGCGGTCCCCTCATGGCCCCTCATCCCTCCTCCAGCGCCCCCTCCCACACACACACACTTACCGACATGGAGTCCAGGTCCAGATCCCTGCAGCAGCAGGTGGGTACTGCCTGAACCTCCAAAGCTCTCCAAATCTTTTCCAAATCAATTTGAAGAGTTTTGAATCAATTCGGACCTTTTTATTGGTCTCCCAATTCGATTCATATTCATAGATTCCACTGCTGAATCAAGCCGAATCTCCTCCGAGTCAAAGCACCCAAAGCTTTGCACAGCCCTACCGGACAGGCACTTGGCTTTAATAGTTTAATCAGGGGTGATCTTGCCTTGAGCAGGGGGCTGGACTAGATGACACTGTGAAGTCCCTTTCAGCCCTACTTTCCTATGATTCCTATGAAAATGGCCTAGATGGAACACATTAGCCAAGTCAAATGGCAGGGTAGGGACAAGAATATGACTCTATCCATAAATTAATTAAAATACTTCACTGCAGAAAGGCTTGTGTATTTTCTGGATTATTGTTAACAGTCATCATAAAATGCTGAGCTTAGTTTGGTTTGGGCCCAAACATACTCTAGTGGAAGAGAAATATGAACATAGCCAAAATCTTGTGCTTAGTTATATCAATGATGGCATAACTTGAGTTGGGAAATGTCATATGTGTATCTGTGAAAGTAAGTGAACATAAGTGAAACCACCATAATTTCTTTCTCTATGTTTTATTTCTAAAAAGAACAAAGCCTAGCCCAAAGTAATTTGCTTGGCTACAAAACTAGTAGATATGTTGTTTCAGCAGTTTACAGCATCTGTTTTAATTATGATTTTCTGCCAACATCCCTATAAAGATAATTTGCTCAGGGTAGGTAGCAGTCAGTGCCAGGCACAATGAGGGGCCAGTCATTTATAAATGGATGAAAATCATGTTCTTCACATAGGACTGCTGTGCTGGGCACCTTCTGGTGATAACAACCTCAGAAAAGCTATATAAATAAAATGAGAAATGTGGATGTAGCCTTTTCAAACTTGGTTCCTTTTCCAGAACTGCACCAATTCTATTAAATATATTAAATATATGTTCATAGGTGCTATTGATTTCTTAAGGCACTTAATTGAGCTTTGTACACCTGAGGAGGCTCCTTCAGTTTATTAAAAAGAGCTTTTTGTAAAAATTGGCTGGAACTAGAAACTACTTAATTTCATAAAGCGATCTTAACTGATCAGTGAACTAATACAAAAAATGCTCTCTTGTCCATGAAGCTGCATGATTAGAAAAATAACCCCCCCCATGTCAAAAGTATAGATTTTTCCTTGCTATTGGCAGGACATTTTGTCTGATGTAGGAAGATAGAGAGGGGATGCATAAGTAGTATTTTGACTTTAAAACTGCAATGTCGCTAGTTCAATTCATAAGACTTAAAAGAGGAGAGGGAAACTTGAAGTTTTTGATATGGAACGGAGTTTTCCTGAGTGTGGAAAGGACCTATGGAGGCTGCAGCAACATGAGCATACAGCAAAGCATACGGCAAAAACAAAGAGCTAAAATCAAATAGTGGAAGAAGGGTCTGCCTCATCGTGGAAGTAAGAATGATAGTACTTCAGTATATAGGCAATTTCTGTGAAGCCAATTTCTCTGAAGGGACAAGAAAAAAGAAAGGCCTCTATATCTCATAATAACTTTTTCATTTTTTTTATTGACAGTCTATTCTAATATCATTCTGTAAGACAAAGACTTAAGTGGGTAGTAGATAGTACAAGGAGTGTCACAAAAAATAGGAAAGTGAGAGGGAGATATATGGAGAGAGCGCTACTCTTTTTTCACTTTTGTCAAATGGAGGGAACTATACAGTTACAACAAAGACTGTGCCACTGTAATCATACTAGTGCTTCCACAGCAACTTCCATCTGTTTCAAGGTACCCTGTAAACATTTGATTAAAGCTTTATATGATTGAAAATTGCCAGTTTTATGGAGTTTAGTTTCCTAAAGGAATAGTGAAACTTCCTGAAGCCTCAGACTAAGTACAGACAGTCAAATAGCCTGAGGCTGAATCAATTCAATCTTCTCAGGTTAGTGTAAGCAAGCAACCAATAAGCAAGTGAGTAGACATTCACTTTTGATTCTGGAAATGCAGCCACATGCCTGCAGTGGCCTGGGCCAGAAGCTGGGGGGTGCTAGAGCATGGCTCCCTGCTCAGCTGGAGCAAACACCTTGGGCCAATGCTAGCCCAGCCTGCCTGTGAGAGGGGGTTTGCAGGGGAGGTACATAGCATCTTGGGATGTTGGGTGACTGTGAGTTAACTTGAATCTGAAGGGAATGTGGGACAGAAATTCAATAAACCAATAAAACATAAATCAGTTAAGTCAGATAATATATACATCCAGGTTTATCTTAAACCAAGTTTCAGCCACTTCGGAAGCAGTTTATGTGAATTGAACTACTGTTGTGTTACAGATTTGAACTGGTTTCTGATCACTTATACCAATATATGTGTAATTTATGTCCCTATCCTTAGAGAGGTGGATGTATTAAACCCATTTTCAGACAGACCAATTGTAGTGCAGAGATTGAGGTATAGTTTCAAAGGGAATTTTACCTGTGTGGGTGGGTGTAGCAGGGCACTAAGGTGCCTGCTATTCTGAGAGCAGAGATAAGAACCCAGGTACAGGTTGCCAGGACAACTGGTTACTGAGGGAAGTGGCCGCACCTGCATCTGGTCAGCTGACCGGAAGGGGCAAGGCCTGGCTCCCATATAAATCCCAGGCCTGAGGCCAGGAGGGAGTGGCCTGCCAGCAGCCAAGGGGGAAGGAGCTCTCCCAGAGCAAGCCGGGGGGGCGGGGAGAGGTCTGACTGCAGGTACATCCCCAAGACTGATAAAGGATGGAGCACCCAGGTGGTGGCTGGAATAATGTTATAGCCGGGTGGCTAGAATTTATTCTATAGCCCAGTGGCTTGTGTTTTTTTATTTGCTGTTTGAGACCGGTGGTTTGGGTGAGGCTATTAGGGGATGGAGGAGGCCTCATAGGGGTCCACGCGGCGTGGGGAGCCTGAGCAGTAGAGAGGGTGCAGCATTGAGGGTGTGCCAACCCCGAGCGCCCAGCGAGGCGCAGAGCGAGACCGAAGAACATCAGTTCCATCCGCAAGGCTTGGGGCGTGGTAAAGGGGTGGTTGGAGCCATGCATAGCCCATAAGGCTAGGGTGCCCTGAAACACCCAATACAGAACGGGGCCCACAAGGGATTCAGGAGCCTCGGGGTCAGTGTACAGCAAGAAACCATGTTCAAGATGATGGAAAGGCAGCCCTCCTATTATATATTTTCCATCAAAGATGTGGCAGATGAGAATTGAGGGTGCCCTTTAGGCCAGCGTGGCACGGTAAAGGGACCTTAGGGGAGACCACGGCGACCCCAAACTGTTACAGTGGGGAAGCAATATTAATTAATGAAGCTGTATAATTTATCTAACTTAAATTCTGATGTAGGCTTGGAGTGTTACTGTAGCCATGAAGGTACAGGAAATATGAGAGAGGCAAAGCTATTTTGGTAATATCTTTTATTGGACCAATTTGTTTCAGTGAAGATGAATAAAAGAATAAAATAAACATGCGAAAAAGGCTGAAGAGGGCATTATGGAATAAATATATAACAAGAAAATGCAATACAAATCACAGATCCTTTCCTTCATCTAAACAAACCTGTTAACAGTTCTGTTTTTTCTACTCCCTCACTGTGTTAATTATTTATTTTGCACCTCTGTTGGACACAAAATTGGTGAAAAAAGTGGTCTCTTACCTATTACCATTACATTTACAATTTACTCCTCCATTTTTGCTATCACTGTAGTTGGCCAAAGTTTGCATTGCACTGCAACCCATAAGTCTTCAACCTAGCCCAAGTGAGAATTAAGTTTTAATGTACCATCCAGCATGGTATGATTTTATTCTGGGCAATTTGCTTGCTTACCCTCACTCTCTTCTTCCCTCTCTTTCTCTTCTAATTTCTGTATTTCAAATCTAAATTCTAATTAAACCTTGAAGAAAGGAACTTAAAGCCCACTTCACAAGATAACTATGCACCAACCTGAATAACAATGAGAAGAGATAAACAACAAAGTAGTCTTTTTTCCATTGTCAATGGTTTAAATTAATGAATGCAAATGTGTAACTTCAGATGATATTACAGCACCTATGATTGCATTCATAGGTGGTTTAGGAAAGTTGCATATTAAATGGAAGATATATTCCAAAACAACATAACTTCATAGAGACAGAAAAGAGGAAATGATGGCATGTAACAGGTGTTTGCTGCCGTAGTACAACTAGCAGTGGGCAACCTGGGCACCAGCTCCGGGTGCTCACTTAGAGGGGGCATATAAATAGCAGTCACTGCCACTACCAGCCCAGCTTTCCCCTACTATTGCTGCCATCCCCAGCCCCTGTCACCACCATCACCACTAAGGGCACAAAACCTGCCTGTTAACACCTCTGGTTTTCTGTATATAGAATTTTCTCCTTTTGAAGAAAATTAGTAAAATGTCATAAAATAAGACGACTTTTACACAGGGTACAGAGTAAAGCTTGGAACCTATATCTGCACAAGCAAATCCTACAATGTGTGAAACCCCATTACTTTCAACTGGGGTTACATATGGGTGTATGTGACTACAAAGGCATCTAAGAGATGTTAATTCAGATGCTGTGCTATATCTCAGCAGTGGGTTGAGCAAGGTTTTCATAGATTCATAAATGTTAGGGTCGGAAGGGACCTCAATAGATCATCGAGTCCGACCCCCTGCATAGGCAGGAAAGA